>NW_021216160.1:0-903 GCF_002162155.2 Triticum dicoccoides | reverse complement strand
TGCCTTGCTAGTGATTCGGTGTCGTCGCAACTGGATCCCTCCCACTCGACCTGCGATCTTCTACAAGGAAAAAGTAGCAGCTCAGTCAACCACCATATAATTATACAAGGAAAAAATGCTACTTGGCACAAGTGTAAACGAGAAGCTTGAGGTAGCAGCAGATTGAAGTGATAAAGTGCAAAGGAGAAGCTTGAGCTAGTAAACAATTTCTGAATGTTATAAAGTGGGGAAAGTAAAATAAAATTCATGACTAGTCATGGCACTAGAAAAGAGATGAGATTTCACAAAACCAGAGCCAAGCATAGTCCAGAATGTCAAATTTTCAGTTAGTTAATTATTACAGTCCTTTGCTAAAAGAGATGATCCGTCCAAGAAATTTAATACTAGATGCATGCAGTCTGTTGAGGATCTTTTAGTGAATGACTAACAAGAAGTAGCCGAGCTTGCCCAAGAAAGATTAGATTCAGAAGTGCTGGCTACTGCTAGTGAATGGAGCTGACAGTTATACAGTGTCAATTGATAGTAAGTAGAGTGAGATGATCAAACGTTTGTGCTGAATAGTAGTGGCAGTGTAATGTTAACTAAATACAGTTGGCAGTGTATATAGTGCATTTTTCTTCTTCTTTCGTTGAGTAGCATAAATTAGACCTATCATTGTGTAAGATGCAGGAGTACTTCTTATACTCTGTGGCATTGCCATACTTAGCCAAGAGTCCCCATTTCTTATATTCTGTGAGATGCAGTCATCTTTTACTCCAGTTCTTATTGTAATTATTGTTAATTTGCAGTTCCTAGCTAGACATAATGTTGTCCCTAACTGTCCCTAGTCTGTTCAAAAGCTATGATGGATCATTTTCTGATTGACTAATATTGGTGCAAATCAGGTTAGTCCTCAGCAGTTAC
>NW_021216159.1:0-746 GCF_002162155.2 Triticum dicoccoides | reverse complement strand
TCGTCAATCATGGAAATCGCTCAGGGACCCCAAATCAGTGAGTAATAGTCCATGAAACGGGCCAGAATCGACCAAAACTGCGAATGTTGATGACCGACACATAAACACATCGGTGTTCGTCGATCGTGGAAATCACTACGTGACCCAAAAACTGAGTAATAGTCCAAGAAACGGGCCAGAATCGGCCAAAACTAAGATTGTTGATGACCAACACGTAAGCGCACCTTGGGGTTCGACAACCATGGAAATCGCTTTCGGTCCTCGAAAACGTGAGTAATAGTCCATGAAAAGGGCCAGAATCGACAAAAACCACGAGTGTTGATGACCGACACGTAAACGCACCACGGGGTTTGTTTATCATGGAAATCACTCTGGGACCCCAAAACAGTTTGTAATAGTCCACAAAACGGGCCAGAATCAGCCAAAACTGTGACTGTTAATGACCGGCACGTAAACGCACCCCGATTTTCGTCAATCGTGGAAATCACTTCGGGACCCCAAAACTGAGTAATAGTGCAAGAAACTGGCCAGAATCGGCCCAAACTGCGAGCCTTGACGACCAACACGTAAGCACACGTTGGGGTTCGACAACCATGGAAATTGCTTTGGGACTCCAAAACAGTGAGGTATAGTCCATGAAAGAGCCCTGAATCGGTAAAACCTAGGGTTATTGATCAATGATACATGAACGCACCCCGGGGTTCGTCAATCATGGAAATCGCTCAGGGACCCCAAATCAGTGAGTA
>NW_021216158.1:0-1355 GCF_002162155.2 Triticum dicoccoides | reverse complement strand
AAAGCTGCGGAGGTAGAAATCAAGAAGGAGCATCAAGTGTTGATGGTTAACAAGACCACTAGTTTCAAGAAAAAGGGCAAAGGGAAGAAAAAGGGGAACTTCAAAAAGAACGGCAAGCAAGTTGCTGCTCAAGAGAAGAAACCCAAGTCTAGACCTAAGCCTGAAACTGAGTGCTTCTACTGCAAGCAGACTGGTCACTGGAAGCGGAACTGCCCCAAGTATTTGGCGGATAAGAAGGATGGCAAGGTGAACAAAGGTATATGTGATATACATGTTATTGATGTGTACCTTACTAGAGCTCGCAGTAGCACCTGGGTATTTGATACTGGTTCTGTTGCTAATATTTGCAACTCGAAACAGGGACTACAGAATAAGCGGGCACTAGCAAAGGACGAGGTGACGATGCGCGTGGGAAACGGTTCCAAAGTCGATGTGATCGCAGTCGGCACGCTACCTCTACATCTACCTTCGGGATTAATATTAGACCTAAATAATTGTTATTTGGTGCCAGCGTTGAGCATGAACATTATATCTGGATCTTGTTTAATGCGAGACGGTTATTCATTTAAATCAGAGAATAATGGTTGTTCTATTTATATGAGTAATATCTTTTATGGTCATGCACCCTTGAAGAGTGGTCTATTCTTACTAAATCTCGATAGTAGTAATACACATATTCATAATGTTGAAGCCAAAAGATGCAGAGTTGATAATGAAAGTGCAACTTATTTGTAGCACTGTCGTTTAGGTCATATCGGTATAAAACGCATGAAGAAACTCCATACCGATGGACTTTTGGAACCACTTGATTATGAATCACTTGGTACTTGCGAACCGTGCCTCTTGGGCAAGATGACTAAAACACCGTTCTCCGGTACTATGGAGAGAGCAACAGATTTGTTGGAAATCATACATACCGATGTATGTGGCCCGATGAATATTGAGGCTCGTGGCGGATATCGTTATTTTCTCACCTTCACAGATGATTTAAGCAGATATGGGTATATTTACTTAATGAAACATAAGTCTGAAACATTTGAAAAGTTCAAAGAATTTCAGAGTGAAGTTGAAAATCATCGTAACAAGAAAATTAAGTTTCTACGATCTGATCGTGGAGGAGAATATTTGAGTTACGAGTTTGGTGTACATTTGAAAAATTGTGGAATAGTTTCGCAACTCACGCCACCCGGAACACCACAGCGTAATGGTGTGTCCGAACGTCGTAATCGTACTTTACTAGATATGGTGCGATCTATGATGTCTCTTACTGATTTACCGCTATCATTTTGGGGATATGCTTTAGAGACGGCCGCATTCACGTTAAATAGGGCACCATCAAAATCCGTTGAGACGAC
>NW_021216157.1:0-971 GCF_002162155.2 Triticum dicoccoides | reverse complement strand
TAGGAAGCAAAGTAATATTTTTATCCTTATGAACAAGAGTATAGTGATTGTTTCTACCATGGTGTACATAATTTTTATCAAATTGCCATGGTCTACCAAGTAATAAGGAACATGCTTGCATAGGTACCACATCACAATCAACATAATCAGCATATGTAGAGATACTAAAATGCACACGAACAGTACGTGTTACCTTAACCTTGCCGCTGTTGTTGAACCATTGGATGTAGTAAGGATGTGGATGTGGTCTTGTGGTGAGAGAAAGCTTCTCCACCATCTCCATGCTAGCCAAGTTGTTGCAGCTCCCTCCGTCTATGATGACGCGCACAGAACGTTCCTTCACAACTCCCTTGGTATGGAACAAATTGTGCCTCTGATTTTGCTCAGCTTGTGTGACCTGCACACTCAAAACACGTTGAGCAACTAAACATTCATACCTGTCGGCGTCTTCAGGAGCCATGTATTGCGTCTCATGATCAGAATCATCTCCACCATGCTCTTCACGTGTAATAGAGCCAAAGTCTCCTCATCATAGTCACTAGCGGACTCATATCCACCATCCGCGGTAGCAATCATCACACGCGGAGATTTGCATTCTCTCGCATAATGACCTCCTCCCTTACAACGACGACAAATAATATCACTTGTGTGCCCTGTTGATGCCATGGAAGAAGAAGAACACTGTGCAGGCCCCGCAGGTGCGCTCTTGGCAGATAATGGTGGTTGTGCCTGTTTTCTTGTATCACGGCTGGAGGTGGCACCGGATGGAGGTGCTGGTGCAGTTGAAGTAGAAGATGCACGTGGTGTCCATGATGAAGGTCGGCCTGCAGAAAAGTTAGTTCGCCCCAATGCTTGTCGATCCTGCACTTCACGTTCAGCTTTACAAGCAAGATGGAATAAACGAGTGATATTAGTATACTCCTTATAGTCTAGAATGGTCTGAATCTCTCTATTTAATCCACCCAGAAAAC
>NW_021216156.1:0-1708 GCF_002162155.2 Triticum dicoccoides | reverse complement strand
CACATTTCCAAAAAAAATTGTCAAGAAAAGATGGACAATGCATGCCAAGCCAGCGTTCCCTTCTTCGAGGACTGCGAATACTCATGTATGGTCTGATCACATGAATAAGTATCATCAACTACGCAACATGGCTAGTGACGCTTTATTCACAGCCGCAACTAGCGATTCACAGTCAGAACAGCTGATGGAGCTCCTCCAGAGTATATTGGTTGATGGAGAAAAAACTGATTTGGATGAAGGCCATAAATCGTTTGTTCCTTTGCCGGCATGCTTCTCTGCTGCTCGCGAATGTTGCACTGATGACATGGAAAATACAATCAAAATAATTCAAAAGGGAGACCAACTACCGAATAATTGAACAAGAGGATTAAATCCAGGGGCAAGCGGATGAGAGAGAAAAAAAGCAACGATCTTATTGCACATGTTTATCTCATTGTTCATTTCCATACATGCTTACAATGTTAATATGTTCTCTCTTTTTCTTCAATTTACTCAGGAGCAAATCGAGGAAATCAAAGGTCACAAGGAGGAAGAAGCGAAAAGAGAAAGACTCAGAGACAGAAGAAGACACAGATTCAGATAGAGAAGAAGAGGAAGATTCAAAAAAAGCTACGAAGTTAGTGCACATGTTAATCTCATTGTTCATTTCCATACATGCTTACAGTGTTAATATGTTCTCCCAGAGAGTGTTCACATGTTTTTCTTCAATTTACACAGGAAAAAATCAGGGAAATCAAATAGCACAAGGAGGAAGAAGCAAAAAGAAGAGATAGGGTCAGATACAGAAGAAGAGACAGAGGCAGATACAGAAGAAGAGACAGAGGCCGATACAGAAGAAGAGGAAGATTCAGGTACAGAAGAAGAGGAATATTCAGATGCAGAAGAAGAGGGAGATTCAAATGCAGAAGAAGAGGGAGATTCAGATGCGAAAGAAGAGGAAGATTCAGATGCAGAAGATGGTGGGCTGAGGAGGGCTAGGAAGAGACCATTGGAGGTTGCAGAAGAGGATTACGCAAAACCAAACAAGTGGGCATTAGCACAATTGTTCATACTTAAACATGTTTTCAAATGCTGGCTGCAGATTCATCTATTTCATTTTTTGCAGGATACACAAGGGCGCTCCAAATGTCAATGCCGGGAGGAAGAAAAAGAACGATGACAAGGGTGCGCGAGGAAAACCAGTGAAGTTAGTGTCTGTACTTACATGTTCACTCTAGAAGTCGGGTATTCGCTAGTACTGTGTTGACGTTTGTTAACTTTTCCAGGAAAGACTCTAGGAAGGGCGGTAAAGAACAGGCCAAAGGGGTGATGAAGACAAAAAGGCCTGCTAAGAATGTACCACAGGCTGAGCGAATAAGAGCTGTCAAGTTAGCTTCTGTAGCTATGACGAGAAAATCAGTGAATTCCTCGTTTCCTTGGTACACCCTCATTTTATTATGGACGGGTCGACATGGCAGGCTAGTTATGATTTATCAACATCGATGAAACAATGCATTTTTAGTGAAGTTGGTTTTCTGTATTTTTTTCATTTTTTTACATAATATAGTGCTGAAATTTGTTCAAAGTGTAGTCAAATTTCATACTTGAAATATAAGATAGAAACCAAAAATTTATATATATAAGAAAATAGAACGTTAATAGAAACCTCGTTTTCAAATAACCTTGAAAATCATTTATTTTCAAATAGAAAATAAGCATACTGATATTT
>NW_021216155.1:0-755 GCF_002162155.2 Triticum dicoccoides | reverse complement strand
CTGAATTTTTTGATATATTATTTGTGTTTTTAACATATTGAATTGAATTAGTTTTATTTTTCTGAATTTTTTGATATATTATTTGTATTTTTAACATTTTGAATTGAATTAGTTTTATTTTTCTGAATTTTTTGATATAATATTTGTGTTTTTAACATATTGAATTGAATTAGTTTTATTTTTCTGAATTTTTTGATATATTATTTGTGTTTTTAACATATTGAATTGAATTAGTTTTATTTTTCTGAATTTTTTGATATGTTATTTGTATTTTTAACATTTTGAATTGAATTAGTTTTATTTTTCTGAATTTTTTGATATATTATTTGTGTTTTTAACATATTGAATTGAATTAGTTTTATTTTTATGAATTTTTCGATATATTATTTGTATTCTTAACATTTTGAAAAAGAAAAAGTATTTTAAGAATACCTTTAGTCGCGGTTGGCCTGCCCAACCGCGACTAAAGGTCGTTGCGCGCGGGAACAAAAACCCGCCGAAAAAGCCCTTTAGTCGCGGGTCGCCTCACCAACCGCGACTAAAGGTTACACTTTAGTCGCGGGTCGCCTCTCCAACCGCGACTAAAGGTACCCTTTAGTCGCGGGTCGCCTCCCCAACCGCGACTAAAGGGGGGGCTATAAATACGAGGGCCCCGAACCCCTTCTCGTCTTCTCCGAATCAACACCGCCGCCGTCGCCCTCGCCCTCGACGCCGCCCGCCGTCGCCCTCGCCCTCGACGCCGCCCGCCGTCGCCC
>NW_021216154.1:0-1064 GCF_002162155.2 Triticum dicoccoides | reverse complement strand
TGTTGCTTGCTTCATTGTTCCGGAGAACGGCGTTTTAGTCATCTTGCCCATAAGGCATGGTTCGCAAGCATCAAGTGATTCATAATCAAGTGATTCCAAAATCCCATCAGCATGGAGTTTCTTCATGCGCTTTACACCAATATGACCTAAACGGCAGTGCCATAAATAAGTTGCACTATCATTATTAACTTTACATCTTTTGGTTTCAATATTATGAATATGTGTATCACTAAGATCGAGATCCAATGAACTATTTTCATTGGGTGTGTAACCATATAAAGTTTTATTCATGTAAACAGAACAACAATTTATTCTTTTACTTAAATGAATAACCGTATTACAATAAACATGATCAAATCATATTCATTCTCAACGCAAACACCAAATAACACTTATTTAGTTTCAACACTAATCCCGTAATTATAGGGAGTGTGCGATGATGATCATATCAATCTTGGAACCACTTCCAACACACATAGTCACTTCACCCTTAACTAGTCTCTGTTTATTCTGCAACTCCCGTTTCGAGTTACTAATCTTAGCAACTGAACTAGTATCAAATACTTAGGGTTTGCTATAAACACTAGTAAAGTACACATCAATAACATGTATATCAAATATACTTATGTTCACTTTGCCATCCTTCTTATCCGCCAATCACTTGGGGTGATTCCGTTTCCGGTGACCAGTCCCTTTGCAGTAGAAGCACTTAGTCTCAGGCTTAGGACCAGACTTGGGCTTCTTCACTTGAGCAGCAACTTGCTTGCCGTTCTTCTTGAAGTTCCCCTTCTTCCCTTTGCCCTTTTCTTGAAACTAGTGGTCTTATCAACCATCAACACTTGATGTTTTTCTTGATTTCTACCTTCATTGATTTCATCATCACGAAGAGCTTGGGAGTTGTTTCCGTTATCCCTTGCATATTATAGTTCATCATGAAGTTCTACTAACTTGGTGATGGTGACTAGAGAATTCTGTCAATCACTATCTTATCTGGAAGATTAACTCCCACTTGATTCAAGCGATTGTAGTACCCAGACAATCTGAGCACATGCTCACTAGTTGAG
>NW_021216153.1:0-935 GCF_002162155.2 Triticum dicoccoides | reverse complement strand
CGCCACGACGCTCTGCTTGCAGCTGCACCAGCTTACTGCTCCACCATTCAACATATACATGTATCCGGTTTGTGACTTAGAGTCATCCGGATCTGAGTCGAAGCTAGCGTCGACGTAACCCTTTACGACAAGCTCTTCGTCTCCTCCATAAACGAGAAACATGTCCTTTGTCCTTTTCAGGTACTTCAGGATATTCTTGACTGCTGTCCAGTGTTCCTTGCCGGGATTACTTTGGTATCTAGCTACCAAACTCACGGCAAGGTTTACATCAGGTCTGGTACATAGCATGGCATACATAATAGATCCTATGGCTGAAGCATAGGGGATGACACTCATCTCTTCTTTATCTTTTGCCGTGGTCGGTGACTGAGCCGAGCTCAATCTCACACCTTGTAACATAGGCAAGAACCCCTTCTTGGACTGATCCATTTTGAACCTCTTAAAAATCTTACCAAGGTATGTGCTTTGTGAAAGACCTATGAGGCGTCTCGATCTATCTCTATAGATCTTGATGCCTAATATGTAAGCAGCTTCTCCAAGGTCCTTCATTGAAAAACACTTATTCAAGTAGGCCTTAATGCTGTCCAGAAATTCTATATTATTTCCCATCAAGAGTATGTCATCTACATATAATATGAGAAATGCTACAGAGCTCCCACTCACTTTCTTGTAAACGCAGGCTTCTCCATAAGTCTGCATAAACCCAAACGCTTTGATCATCTCATCAAAGCAAATATTCCAACTCCGAGATGCTTGCACCAGCCCATAAATGGATCGCTGGAGCTTGCATACTTTGTTAGCGTTCTTAGGATCGACAAAACCTTCCGGCTGCATCATATACAGTTCTTCCTTAAGATGCCCGTTAAGGAATGCTGTTTTGACGTCCATCTGCCATATCTCATAATCATAGTATGCGGCAATTGCTAACATGATTC
>NW_021216152.1:0-1078 GCF_002162155.2 Triticum dicoccoides | reverse complement strand
TTGCAGCCCGAAAACGGGTCAGCACATGGAATATGCTGGCAATGTAACACATAGAGAGTAATGAAACAATAAGCCTATACTACATGCATTATGGCTGGTGGTAAGGCTCTATGGTTACAGTTTTGCGAAAAGCCAATTTTTCCCTACATCAAAGGAATAATTTTGTTTAACTATCATGGTGGTTGTTAAACATTGAGAATGGTTGACAGCATCCTCAATCCCAATTTAAAAGTACTCATTAAAACCCAATAGCTTTTATTAGAGGTAACATGTTGAGATTCACAAAGATATTCAAGTACTAGATACTCAAAATGTCCATAACCGGGGACACGGCTAATCATGATTAGTTTGTTACTCTGCAGAGGTTTGCGCACTTTTCCCCACATGACTCGATCGCCTCCGTTTGTTTTCTCGCACTACATGGTGTTTGAGAAATGGATGACCGAGACATAGTCTTTCAGAAGCACTAGCACCTTACATGTGGGGTAGACCGGTACACCTACATCCCCTACATCGGCTAGTCCACCCCGTAAGAGTTCGCACAACTTAGTCAACTATGCTAGAGCCCATAGTAGCATGTGGCTGCACACGGAAGTTTCCAGTTTGAAAGATCTTATGATCCCTTCGAGCCTGGGTGGCGGTCCAAAAAAACAGGCAAGTCCTGATAGACATCAGGTGCCTCAATCCACCCAGATGTGTGTTTAGGTTGCCACCTTAGATAAGCCATTAATTAACAATCTCACATCTGTCATGGATATTCACTCACCCAATCCACGTCTACTAGCATAGCATAGCATAATAAGCAAACGTAGAAGTAACTCCCAAGGTTTCATAAGTAACAGGTAATAGGTACTACCTCATCTACTTCCCATCCCACAATTTAATTAGATCCTAACAATGCAAGTGTTTGAGGGTTTGATCTAATGCAATAAAACTGGGTAGTAGGAAAGATATGATCAAGTGTTACTTGCCTTGCTGATGATCCGCGAGTCCTAGGGTTTCGAAGTAACAAGCGGCGCAATCCGGGTAATCTATCGCAGACAAACAACAAGCATACAATAAGTACTCATCTAATGCA
>NW_021216151.1:0-1018 GCF_002162155.2 Triticum dicoccoides | reverse complement strand
TCTTTCCTTGCACTCATCAATTGAAATTCTCATAGCTTTGAGAGACTCATTGATATCATGCTTAGGAGGAATAGATCTAGGCTTTAAAGAATCAATTTCAAGAGAAATTCTATCAACGTTCCTAGCCAAATCATTAACTTTAAGTAATTTCTCTTCAAGCAAAGCATTAAAATTCTTTTGTGAATTCATAAAATCTTTAACACTACTCTCAAATTTAGAGGGCATCTTATTAAAATTTCCATAAGAGTTGTTGTAGGAATTTCCATAATTATTAGAAGGATTACTAGGATAAGGCCTAGGATTAAAATTCCCTCTATATGTGTTATTTCCAAAACTATTCCTTCAAAAAAATGTACATCCATAGATTCATTATTATTCTCAATCAAAGTAGACAAAGGCATATCATTGGGATCAAGAGAAGTATTTTTAGTAGCAAACATCTACATAAGTTCATCCATCTTTTCACTCAAAACATTGATTTCTTCTATAGCATGCACTTTTTTACTAGAAGTTCTTTCGGTATGCCATTGAGAATAATTAGCCATAATGTTGTCAAGCAATTTTGTAGCATCCCCTAATGTAATTTCCATAAACGTGCCTCCCGCGGCCGAATCTAAAAGCTTTCTAGAAGCAAAATTTAATCCGGCATAAAAAATTTGTATGATCATCCATAAATTCAAACCATGAGTAGGGCAATTGTGAAGCATCAATTTCATTCTTTTCCAAGATTGGGCAACATGCTCATGATCAAGTTGTTTAAAATTCATAATATCGTTCCTAAGAGTGATGATCTTAGCGGGAGGAAAATACTTAGAGATAAAAGCATCTTTGCACTTGTTCCAAGAATCAATACTATTTTTAGGCAAAGACGAAAAGCAAATTTTAGCACTATCTCTAAGTGAAAATGGAAATAACTTCAATTTCACAATATTGTTATTTGTATCTTTCTTCTTTTGCATATCACACAAATCAACAAAATTGTTTAGATGGGTAGAGGCATCTTTACTAGGAAGGCCGG
>NW_021216150.1:0-981 GCF_002162155.2 Triticum dicoccoides | reverse complement strand
CATAGATAGCCTGGAGATACCCTTGTGCTCCCGGAAGTGATCCTGGCATATACCGGAAATCAGAGTCCCGAAATAACCCAGATCTGACTCGCATAATGGTCATCATAGAGTAGGCGGCGTCCTGCACAGCCATCTCAATAGAAACCCCGAGTCCATAGGAGCAGTGAAGAGGCTCGGTGGATCCAGGATAAGATGGAAATATCCTGACAGTGCAGAGATACTGGCTTTGATTAAAGTCTCGGAATTGCTCTTCGACCGTGTACTCGGGATACCAGCGATATCCAGCCTCAGTCATTACCCTGACCAACTTAGCAGTATGGCCGGGTACATCTAGGCATCGAGTCAGGCGAACCACTTGATTGAGGTCGCGAGTGGCCATCTGAAAGCACAATCATAATGCAAAGGCATTAGAATTTCTAGCAAAATTTCGGCAGCATAACAGCTGTAAATGCTCAAAAACGATTTGAGACATTTGACAAAGGATTTCGTACACACTCAACATCACCATATCAAAGTTCTGAAACCATTCTGGCAACATAATGTGGCAGTAGAACTGAACTAGGCTGGTAACCATCAAACTTATAAGGTACTACTGATTAGTAACTCGTGATCCTGATAGAGAGAACAGATCCTAATTCCTTAACCCCCGGTGGAAGAATGGACTGACTCAGATCAGAAAGTCATAAGGTATAAGGAGTAAAAAGAGCCTTACGTTCCAACCCACAAACAATTCCCCTACATATAACTAAAGAATTTCTAGACTCAACATCGACCAGTTTGGCTTGGAGAACCTACAGGCAGTCCGGCTCTGATGCCAACGCTGTTAGGACCCCGACTCGATGTCACATCGATCTAGCTGGTAACACCTCATATCACTTTGCGGCCTCACGCACGGTATCCCCACGGGTGTCGTCTTACCTTTTCCCGGGACCGTTTGCGCCTTTTGGCTCACGTATATGATAGTGTCGCTAGCATCCATAT
>NW_021216149.1:0-687 GCF_002162155.2 Triticum dicoccoides | reverse complement strand
GCTATATTTAACACATGTAGATTTTAATGGAATCGGTGATACTTATTTTCCTCAGTATAAATTATATAAATCTTGGAAAACAATATTTAGAAAACAACATTTTAAAGATAAAAATAATCCTTATAATTTGTGTTTTGAAATTTTATCAAGATAAAAAAGTACATGAATTAAATAATTAAAAATATTTTTTTATTTCATTTCAACTAGCATTTTTTTGAAAAGATTGAGAAAAATATTTCTTATCTTCCCATCGAAACATAATTAATTTTCCTCCCCAACAGCAACCATTGTCTAATGGGAAAAATGGTTGAGATATTTTTATTCCTTTTAAAGAAGACCAGTGTCCAAAAAAAACTGAATATTCTTTTGGAAAATTATACGGCATTTTAAACCATGGTATCAGGGGATACTGAACTAAATTAGGAGATTTTTTACAAAAAAGATTTAATCTACCATCAGGATAACAATATCTCATACGTGTAAAAACATTAATACTATATCTTAATCGATCTAATTTATTTAAATTTAAGTTCCAATAATTAATTTTGTTGTTAAAAACAGATTTTAAAAAAGAAGGATAATTTTTACTTGACAAACATTCTTCAATTTCTAATGCATATTTTTTTGCTGTATCAAGATTCCATTTAGGACTAATACCAGCATGTGACATAATAATTTTTCGTTTTT
>NW_021216148.1:0-1335 GCF_002162155.2 Triticum dicoccoides | reverse complement strand
GTCTTGGTCTGGTCGTTGGACACAAACGAAGTACACGAAGTTGCAATGGCTAACTTTTAACTAAACAAATCCCAAGGAAAAGCTACTAGATGGATCTACTTATATAGTAGCAAGGGGTGGAGGCCAAGGAGGTGGGAGGACGTCCCAAGGCAGCCTAAAACTAAATCTAGGTCGTACAAGGCCAATGGGCCCAAGTGGAGGTGATGTAACACCTTTGGACTTGTAGTTTGACTCGGATTCTGCTGCAGCATCAGATTGTTTCGTCCACAACTCAACGCTCCGGACGAATTTGAAGGTGATTCCAATTGGGTTGGAAAGTGCACGAAATCTAGTTTCCAACAAAAAAGAATCACCCAATTCGGAATCCGTATGAAAAACTTGTGTGCGTTTTGAGTCAGGTATGTCTGTGCAGTCCGAATCTGAATCCAGAACGTGAGAGACTTGGACTCTATCTTCTCTTGGGCCAAAAGTGACGTGAGAGAACTTTTTGGACAGCAAATAAACATCTTTTTCTTCCTTATCTTCATATGTGGATTGTACAAATGTCCCATACACCTGCAATTAGACAAAACACAAAAGTGTGTGAAGTATTTTTGTTCTGGATAACATAAATAGATTATTGAATAGTTTGCACTAGAAATCACCTGACAAATATGCATATATGCAATATTTTTGGTCATATCCAAGGTAGTCATGTCCTCATCATTTCCCCAAAGTGTCTTCCAGAAATAGCTCATAAACTTCACGTCACGATCTGATAGAGGCAAAGGTGTCCCGTCTTTCGATGAGATGATGGATATCGCTTTGGTGGAAGTCGACTTTGACGATCCGACTACGAACGTGCGAGGACGTCGCGCCTTAGCAATCGCTAAACCAACTCCGAGAGGTTATTGACCACGCCGGAGCACGATCAACCTGACCACGAGGGTCTGTTTCCTGCGAGCAAACGAAGAACAAGCAAGAAACTGAGATTGCAATCTAGATATTGCGAATATAAGATGAAAGCTTTATTGATCAAGGTGGGGTTCTGTGACGCCTTTGTCTGGTCGTTGAACACAAACGAAGTACGCGAAGTTGCAGCTATGGCGAACTTTTAATCTAAACAAAACCCCAAAGTCTAAACGATGCCCTAAGGGCTGTATATATGGAGGAAGAGGGGGGGAATTTCGTGGCCCTTGGTGGAGGGGTCCGAAATCAACCCTATCTCTTGTTTCCCCACACATACGGACTCTAAAAATAGCCTATACTTATGTATTTCGAAATTACATGGGCCTGGCCCAATAATAAGGTGACGCAGCACCTAAAATAGCCTCGGGACGAAATTTATGAAGTGGC
>NW_021216147.1:0-5597 GCF_002162155.2 Triticum dicoccoides | reverse complement strand
TCTGTTGCATGGTCTTCGGATGGCAGTCTCTATGGGCATTCAACGCCTGGAGGTGCACGGGGATTCAAACCTAACAATATCACAAATAAATGGAGACTTTGATGCCAAGGATCCGAAAATGGCGTCCTATCGTAATGCCGTCCTCAAAATGTCAGCTCGGTTCGAGGGGCTCGAATTCCACCATGTAGCTTGAGAAAACAACCAAGCGGCGGATATCCTCGCCCTCATCGGCGCTAAACGCGACCCTGCCCCACCTAACATATTCCTGGAAAGGCTGTTCAAGCCATTCGTGGTATGGGAAGGGGAGTCCGGCAACACTAGCATAGACCCGAATACACCCCAAGACTCCGAACCATCAGACGTAATCGGAGGCTCCGCCACCAAAATAACACCTTTGGTGCACGAAATCATGGTTGTAATTGCCTCGTGGACCGAGCCTTTCTTGGCCTACCTAAATAGGCAGGAGCTCCCTGAGGACCAAAATGAAGCACGTTGCATCGTGCGGCGTTCCAAAGCCTACAAGGTCCATGAGGGGGAACTCTATAAGAAAAGCGCGACCTGAGTGCTCCAACGATGCATCTCCGAAGAGGAAGGGCTGCAGCTCTTGGCTGAAATCCATGCTGGCCTCGGCGGACACCACGCTGCGGCTCGGGCACTTGTTAGTAAGGCATTCTGCACAGGCTTTTATTGGCCTACAGCCCGAGCAGACGCACAAGACCTTGTTCAACACTGCGTCAGTTGCCAGCTCTTTGCCAATCAGAGCCACATGCCCCCTACCGCTCTCCAAACAATCCCCATCACTTGGCCCTTCGCGTTCTGGGGGATGGACATGGTTGGACCCCTTAAAGGGGGGAGCCATAAGAAAAAATACCTGTTGGTCATGGTGTACAAGTTCACCAAACGGATAGAAGCCAAACCAGTCAAAACGGCCGAATCCGGACCAGTGATAGACTTCATATCTAGGGTCGTACACCGATACGGCGTCCCCCACAACATCATCACTAACAATGGCTCAAACTTCACAGCCAATGAAGTAAAAACCTGGTGCGGCAACATGGGCATTAAGCTCGATTACGCCTCCGTTTACCATCCCCAAACAAACGGCCAGGTCAAACGTGCAAACGGTCTCATCATGAGCCGCATCAAACCCAGACTAGTGCGTTCTTTGATAGAATCAGACACGCACTGGGTCGTGTAGCTCGACTCCGTACTCTGGGGGCTGCAGACCACGCTGAATCGCACCACCGGATACACACCAATTTTTATGGTACACGGCGCAGAAGCAGTACTACCCTGCGATATAATACCTGATTCACCTCGCGTACGCATGTACGAAGAGAAGGAAGCCGAGCTACACCGGCAGGACAACTTAGATGCCCTAGAGGAGGAGCGCGACGTCGCAAAGGCCCGTTCCGCATTCTATCAGTAGCAGGCTCGACAGTACCAAAGCAGAGAAGTGCGGGCCAAAACTTGTAATATTGGCGAACTCGTTCTACGCCTACCAGAGAAGAAGAAGGACACCCTAAGTGGGAGGGTCCCTTTGTTATTGACAAAGTTCTGATAGGAGGAGCGTACCGCCTACGTAATGCATCCGATAACAGAATCGAGTTCAACCCATGGAATGCGGCCAGACTCTGGAGATTCTACGCCTAACATCGAATTCAGTGTTCGTCTCCTTACCACTCCTTTTTCATTATGTTCCTCCCCCTTTTCCGTTCTCATTCTTTTCCATTCTTCACACAAATTACTCAAAACAGTGTAGATGCTCGAATTGCTCCGACCGCACTATGTGTGTAAGTCATACCTGGGGGCTTCCTATACGGAAGCTAAATATAATTGCTTTCACGGCTTCTTGCTTATCACATATGCGTTCTTTTTCCATATGTGCCTTTTCTTCACCATTATATGCATCGATATGACTTAAGATGTGGCCATGCTGGGTTGCCTGGCTCTTGTATTTATGCCCTACGTTCCCGTTAATTTGGCTAGGGAATAAGGGAAGCACCTCTGTGATTGTTACTGCTGGTTGAGCCGGATGTCTACCTCAGACTGGGTGAAGCCGAAAGCTAGCATTTTTAAGGGAATATTCGGTCAGTGAACAAAAGATGTTCTTTTTCGCTTATCATAACATGAACCCCCAAAAGTTTTTATCCCGCATCTCTGTTCGCAGTCCGGACATGTACATCAATGCATGCGCACCCAGGGAAAGGAACCCCTAACGGAACTATTCTCCCAGGAAGATGTTTCTTACTATCCATGTAATATAACATAACTAGTTGGGTACTTGTCTGTTCAAGCACATATGACCCCTACTCTTGGTTTCCACACATACCCCGGTTTTGCATAACTGAGCGGGTATTCGGATACACCCCGGACTGTCGGATCAGGGGGCTAAAGCGAAAAGGTCCGCCATGACAAATGATTTTAATCCTCCTAGGGACTACATATGTCCATTGAATTACATAGTCACTTGGACCGACTATATTCTTCCTCTATACCATCCAATAGGCTATTCAGCTTACAATCCTGTTGGAAATATTTTGCGGCTAACGCTACCTGGTCATACACTAGACTCACGGGAATTTCTTGCCCATCCGGCCCGGCCGGTCCGACTTCGGCCATATGGTTCGGGTCAAGCTTGGTGTAGCGCGTCTTCACCATGGCCCAGGCTTCTCTTGCACCTTGTCGGCAGGCTGACATCTTCCACAATCAGAAGCGCCACCGTGCTCCTTGGAGCATATCCACGAGCCCACCCATGCCTTGTGGTAGGGAAGTGGATGGCCACAAGGTCTGGGCAATACCCTCCATCACCTGCCGAGCTCGGTCGTGCATTTCTGAGAGGTCTTGCAGTAGATCACCTACGGACGCGGGCATCTCCTCTTCAGGACGTCGCGTCAGCATACCTACAGATATAAACACTTTCAATATGCTTCCTCGCCGAGCTGTCCTACAGTTTGTTTAGGCACTTACCATAAATGCCACAACGGAGCCTTCTGTTCTCCTTCACGGGAGTCGCCCAGCTGAGCGCAAACATCTCCTAATTCGACGCCTAGCCGGACATTGGCATCTTGAACATTGTTCTTCTCCTGCCTAACTTGCGTAAGAATACGCTCGCCGGCCTTTAGCTGCCTTTGGATATGTGACTCGTCACCTCCTACGACCTCCGGATGCACCCCGGGATTGTCTGCAGAATTTTCTGTTAGACTTATCATACAAGCCACTTACTAACTGGTACACTTCCACATAACTGAGACAAATGTTACCAAATGAGGAGTTCTGGGATTCCTCTAGCTTGGCAACCATGGCCCTCAGCTGGGTATTGCATTCCTCTAGCTCTCGAGACAATTTTTCATTCTTTTCTACAAGGACATGTGCATAAATTGATCCTTAAAACAGTTATTCCAACCGATTCAAGTCTCAGGGGCTACTGCTATACATGCCTATCAAATTTTCTTACCCATGTGTCTTTGGCATAGTGATCCGTCGCACGGGCAAGCCCACCTTGAGCAGCTCGGATATATGCGTCTCCCGAATTAAAGGCATTAAATGCCTCTTTGGAAAAATGTTGTTGCGAAGTACGGCCCGTCGACGCCGATGACTCATAGCACTCTCTACTTTGGAATTCGTGGCGGAGAGCATATCTGCATCCTCTGTCGGAGGACAATTCGGCATCGGCCCCATGTCCGCTTCCTCCCTCGAAGCCGGTCGTGGAATCCGGCTGGTGGAGGCATGATTGGCAGGATCTCCGTATATAGTCCGGCTACTCCTCTTTCTGCCAGGACACTAAGGACGCTGTCACATTTCAAGCACAATAATCATAGAGCAGGATTTTACCATATCTCTGTAGCGGCATTTCGTCCCTCACCGCCTTCCTCTTAAACCTGCCCGATTTGGACTCCCTTTGCCGACGAGCCCCTAGGGCCTCGACGCCGCTTTCCGACTATCGTCTCTACAAAAATACGATATTCCAGGCATTAGACATGACATCAGAAAGGATTTCTCTTCAGAGGATAGGGTTTTTAGCTTTGCATACATGTGATCCAGGTAGCAGTCCGGGATAGTCGGCAATAATAGCCACTGGGGCACCATCGCAGCTCACCTGATAAAATGTCCCGTTGACGAGCTTCACAGTAATATCCGGGTCTTCTTCGAGTCCCGGATCGCAGGCCCTTCCGGGGTCCTCTGGCTGCGGGGAGGGGTTGGAGAATCCTTCTACGGCCCTCCTCAGTTCCTTCTCAGAAATATCGAGGAAAATAATCTTGACGAAGGACGCCAGAATAAATGAAGCGGGGGGAAGAGTGACAACTTACCCAACTTGGGGGGGGGTGTACATGGAAAACCCATCCCGCGGTTTAATATGAAGGAATTCTTCTTCTTCTCCTTTATACAAATCGGACAATATTCTCACCAGAGCACTGGCAGAGTCCAGACTCTTACGGCCACAACGGGTGGCATGAACTTCCCCGTTGTAGTGCCACATGGGCTTCCCACGATACTGAAGCGGCTGCACTCCCCGCATTATTCATATTGCCATGACCTCGACTATTGTCAGCCCTGATTTGGCCAGTAACTTTAGCCTGTTCATCAGGAAGTATACTTCTCTGGTATCCTCCTCCTGGGGGCCCCAATGGCGTCAAGTTTGGCGTGCCTTCGGCGGAGCATTACTGAACTCAGGGAGACCTGTCCGGACTGGATCCGGAAGGGGAACGTCATCGACATAAAACCATTCCGAGGGCCAGTTCTCTGGTGCCTTCTTGGGAGTACCGGATAGGCATCTGGTCTCGGCGACGTGCCATACTTTGGCTCCGCCCACTTGATATATGGATACCCCTGGTTGCGAGGGACGAGGCAGAACAACTTCTTCCATAACCCGAAATGAGCCTCGCAGCCCAGAAATAGTTCACAAAGGGCAACGTATCCTGCTATGTGCAGCACAGAGGCAGGGGTGAAGTTCTGCAATTGGAGGCCGTAAAACTCCAGGAGCCCGCAAAGGAATGGGTGGATTGGAAACCCGACGCCTCTTAGCACATGCGGGATGAGGCATATTCGCTCCCCCGGGGATGGATTAGGAGATCTCTCCGCTTGCTCCCCGCCATTATAGGTGGCTAGTCCGGCTCGGACGGGGATCATGAACGCCGGTGGGACAAACCCCTGAGTCTGCAGCTCTATTAAGTGGTTTTGAGGAACAGAGCATTC
Organism: Triticum dicoccoides; assembly: GCF_002162155.2. Classification (NCBI taxonomy): domain Eukaryota; kingdom Viridiplantae; phylum Streptophyta; class Magnoliopsida; order Poales; family Poaceae; genus Triticum; species Triticum dicoccoides. The sequence continues at coordinate 401 of NW_021216147.1, read as the reverse complement.
TTCTCAATCACCCAGCCTAGAGCCATGGGAGTGAGAGGAGGAGCTGCGACGGCCGGCCATGCTGGAATGATTTTTTCCGGGCGCGCTCTGTTGGATACTCGCTCAAGGGAGGAATGTGAAGCTTGGATCTAAGAATCCCCCGTCCTTTCAAATAGACGGTTTGCGTACAAGACCGAGGGGGCGAATGCAAAAAATGCCCCAGCTCCTCGTATTCTCTTAACACGTGGAGATGGTCATTATTGATGCACAGAAGCCGAGCAGTACAACATTAATGGGAAGCTGGACACTGCTCGTTACAACAAGTACTTTGGAGTATTCGGAGATGGAACCTGCTTTGCAATGCCGAAGACAAACTGCACGCTTGACTCATTGTCATTGAAGCCCGGTTCAGGGGCTACTGA
>NW_021216146.1:0-944 GCF_002162155.2 Triticum dicoccoides | reverse complement strand
GACACCGTATGAATTATGGTTTGGAAAGAAACCTAAGCTGTCGTTTCTAAAAGTTTGGGGATGCGAAGCTTATGTCAAGAAACTTCAACCTGAAAAGCTCGAACCCAAGTCGGAAAAATGTGTATTCATAGGATACCCTAAGGAAACTGTAGGGTATACCTTCTACTTAAGATCCGAAGGCAAGATCTTTGTTGCCAAGAACGGATGCTTTCTGGAAAAAGAGTTTCTCTCGAAAGAAGTAAGTGGGAGGAAAGTAGAACTCGATGAAGTACTACCTCTTGAGCGGGATAGTGACGCAGCACAGGAAACCGTTCCTGTGATGCCCACACCAACTGAAGAGGAAAACCATGATAATGATCAAGGTACTTCGGATCAAGTTACTGCTGAACTTCGTAGGTCCACAAGGACACGTTCCGCACCAGAGTGGTACGGCAACCCTGTCCTGGAAATCATGTTGTTAGACAACAATGAACCTTCGAACTATTTAGAAGCAATGGCAGGCCCGGATTCCAACAAATGGCTTGAAGCCATGAAATCCGAGATAGAATCCATGTATGAAAACAAAGTATGGACTTTGACAGACTTGCCCGATGATCGGCGAGCGATAGAAAACAAATGGATCTTTAAGAAGAAGACGGACGCGGATGGTAATGTTACCATCTATAAAGCTCGACTTGTCGCTAAGGGTTATCGATAGGTTCAAGGGATTGACTACGACGAGACATTCTCTCCCGTAGCGAAGCTAAAGTCCGTCCGAATCATGTTAGCAATTGCCGCATACTATGATTATGAGATATGGCAGATGGACGTCAAAACAGCATTCCTTAACGGGCATCTTAAGGAAGAACTGTATATGATGCAGCCGGAAGGTTTTGTCGATCCTCGGAACGCTAACAAAGTATGCAAGCTCCAGCGATCCATTTATGGACTGGTGCAAGCATCTC
>NW_021216145.1:0-953 GCF_002162155.2 Triticum dicoccoides | reverse complement strand
CTTAGCAATCGCTAAACCAACTCCGAGAGGTTATTGACCACGCCGGAGCACGATCAACCTGACCACGAGGGTCTGTTTCCTGCGAGCAAATGAAGAACAAGCAAGAAACTAAGATTGCAATCTGGATATTGCGAATATAAGATGAAAGCTTTATTGATCAAGGTGGGGTTCTGTGACGCCTTTGTCTGGTCGTTGAACACAAACGAAGTACGCGAAGTTGCAGCTATGGCGAACTTTTAATCTAAACAAAACCCAAAGTCTAAACGATGCCCTAAGGGCTGTATATATGGAGGAAGAGGGGGGAATTTCGTGGCCCTTGGTGGAGGGGTCCGAAATCAACCCTATCTCTTGTTTCCCCACACATACGGACTCTAAAAATAGCCTATACTTATGTATTTCGAAATTACATGGGCCTGGCCCAATAATAAGGTGACGTAGCACCTAAAATAGCCTCAGGACGAAATTTATGAAGTGGCATCTTGTATATTTCGTCCAAGGCTTCATGCACCCATTATGGTTGCTTCAAAGTCCTGAAATCATCACTTGTAATTCCGTTCTTGTTCCCCTTGCGCATGCCATCATCTCCATGCTTGTTCTTGCTCCAATGTTCATCCTTCTCCAAGCTAGGCCCTTCATTTGTAAGCAAAACAAATGTATCCAATTTAGGCAGCATCATATTCTCATGAACATTAGAATCATTACCAAGAAACGAAAGTACCTGGTAATTTAGTTGGCGTGCACGAGCTCTAGTAATTGGTCCAGTATGTATAGCAGCAGGGGCTGTGGGTGTAACAATTGTATTGATGTCCTCATCATCCTCCCCTTCTTGAAATGAAGTCGTCCTCGACGGAAGTTCATCTTCCTCACCCAAATAAGGCTTCAAATCTGCAATGTTAAAAGTGGGACTAACCCCAAAATCTGCAGGCAGCTCAAGTTTATATGCATTATCATTT
>NW_021216144.1:0-1114 GCF_002162155.2 Triticum dicoccoides | reverse complement strand
CCCAGCGTTTTTCTAGATGATATATACTCGATGTCAGTGAACAGCACTTTGAGGCTTTGACGTGCTCTTGCGTGGTTATTATCACGCTGGATGGTACTGGACATCTCATGATTTTTTGACCGAGATGCTCACATTTCTGATATGCTTCTTGAGAGTAACTTTTGGGGCCTAGAGGAAAATAAATTAAAAGTAAGTTAGGGTGTTTTCAAGGTTTATTGAAAATTCAAAAGTATTGGAACATGTGGTAATTAAAGTATCCTCTAATGGATAAAATGAACACAACCCACTTGTCTGATAAATGGCATCATAAGGGCCAGCCAGAGTACCATCACAATGGATGTAGAATCGATCTCACAACCCACATTGATTAAGAGTAGGCGTCCGGGCGCCTCACCACCATGAAACACTCTGGTAAATAAAACTAGAGTCAAGAGCTTCAGATAGATTAAGGTTCAACGGCGATGACTATGACTTTAGGGTGCGGGTTCTTAGGAGCACATGCATGAAGACTTTCTAAGCTATCATATACAAGGTCATGCAGGCTCCTTGTGAACGCATCACCATTATAACGCAGATCTTCGAATGCACAGTCCATCAAGCAATCTTGGAACGCCTTGTTGTATTTCAAAGCCCTAGTGCCCCTCCTTTTCCCACAAGTATAGAACCTTGTTAAAATCACTGCTGCTCCCGTCGCACCAGCAACAATCCCTCCCGTGGTTCTCGCGTTGGTGCCAACAATCCAAAGGTCGTCCGGTGCCAATGCCTTGCGACGCCACAAACAACCGCCGTGGTCGGCGGGGAAGCGACAAAGGACTCCGCCATCACCGCCAAAGCTCCCCTGCACACCAACAAGGTCTCGGAGAAGAGGTCGCCGCAGGATCCATCAGCCACAGCTACTGCTCGGGCAAAGAAGAAGGTGGCGACAATGGCGATGGCCCCGCCACCGACGATGCCTTCCATGGTGACAGTGGCTCCCCCGACACCGCCTAGGCCCTATTCACCTCGTTGCCCACCACCACACGAGAACAATCCGTTGTCACTCGTCACCACAACTGCAAGTGTCCCCATGGGCGGAGGATGTGCACGCATTAATTTTCGTTCTAACCCCGAAAAC
>NW_021216143.1:0-1608 GCF_002162155.2 Triticum dicoccoides | reverse complement strand
GGTGTCTAATAATACTCTGTAAAGCTTCTCGGTCATTCCTTCTGTAATGTACCGCATCCAGTGACTGCTTCTTTCTACAAAGTGGAACGACCAACTGGACCCAGTAACGCAGCAGTTTGCCTTGGACACATTGGCTCCTTTTGTGCGGTTCAACTAAAATCGAAGTCAGAATAAAACCGAGCTTTAATATTGATATCCTTGTAAGCAACAATAGGTATAAGGGAAACAATTACTGAGAAATAACGGTTGATGACTTGTCCTAATGGGAAACAAAGCAGGAGAGGAGCAATTCTCCCTCAGTGTGATTCATTCATATTGACTAAGACATTATCTTAACAATGCCTTGGTTCAACATGTATAAAGAACGACAAAGAAGAAAAGTACCATTCCTAAAACAACGCAACCGATTCATTTTTAAAGAGACATTATCTTAACAATACCTTGGTTAAACATGTAGAAAGAACTACAAAGCAGGATAGTACCATTCCTAACAAGTGTTGCAGTTTTGAACTAAGATTCAGTAGTTAATTAATTTTGAGAGTGGCATTGCTTAATTTTACCAGCGGCATTAGATTAACGAAAAGCATAAACAGTTCCAGGGGAGAGTGGGCGCAACAACAATATGTGCTTCTATCTACTTATAAAGGGGGTGATGCAGAGTTTGTTGTAACAAAGCAACAAGCATCATGTCTGGGTTGGTCCCATTTTTGTTCACTACTTAATGGGAAAAGATAACAATACAATAGCTTCAATTCAACATTTATTTAAAACAGTACTAATACAAGTAGCACAACATCTCAAGGCACATTACACAATAATGTGGATGAAGGCCTGTACTGACCATTCATGAGAACACCAGGATAAAATACGAATCTGCTAACATGAATAGGAAATCCAATCTCATTTTGTGCAGTTGCACTGAAATCAAGCAAAGTGTTTCGCGTAGCGAAGCAAAATGTCGCAATAGCAACAAGTTGAATAGATATCATGTGGTAGAGACCAAGATTTGAAACAACTCGACAGGAACACTGGAAACAAATCTCGATCTCCTTTTGTGCAGTTCCACCAAAATTAAGCAAAGTCACCGGTGTGACATTCAAGTTGAACTCCACAAAACACTCTTAAAACATAAGTGTTTCGAGTAGCGAAGCAAAATGTCGCAATAGCAACTAGTTGAATCGATACCCTTGTTTTAACAGAGGCAAAAAAGGAAACAATTACTTGCCGATAAAGGAGGATGAAACAAACGGTGATAGAAAGAAGCATCTAACTTATCTTGGATGGAAAACAAAGTAGGATAGTAGCATTTCTAAAATGGTAGCATTGATTCATATTAATAGCGACACTCTCTTGAAACAACATTCGTTAAAATATGTAATATACTTTTAACAGTGGCATTGCTTCAATTTTCCGGCGGCATTCTTAGATTAACAACAGCAAAATAGCTGTATGGGACATGCTAGCACCATGTGCGTCCACACGTATAAATGGGTGATGCAGAGTATGTAGCCAAGCAGCATATCTGCGTTGGTCCCATATTTGTTCTCTTTGAGCTTTTTTCCTATGTGAGGACAACAAATCTAGTCCTGCACAAACTACCCCCCCCCC
>NW_021216142.1:0-1608 GCF_002162155.2 Triticum dicoccoides | reverse complement strand
GGTGTCTAATAATACTCTGTAAAGCTTCTCGGTCATTCCTTCTGTAATGTACCGCATCCAGTGACTGCTTCTTTCTACAAAGTGGAACGACCAACTGGACCCAGTAACGCAGCAGTTTGCCTTGGACACATTGGCTCCTTTTGTGCGGTTCAACTAAAATCGAAGTCAGAATAAAACCGAGCTTTAATATTGATATCCTTGTAAGCAACAATAGGTATAAGGGAAACAATTACTGAGAAATAACGGTTGATGACTTGTCCTAATGGGAAACAAAGCAGGAGAGGAGCAATTCTCCCTCAGTGTGATTCATTCATATTGACTAAGACATTATCTTAACAATGCCTTGGTTCAACATGTATAAAGAACGACAAAGAAGAAAAGTACCATTCCTAAAACAACGCAACCGATTCATTTTTAAAGAGACATTATCTTAACAATACCTTGGTTAAACATGTAGAAAGAACTACAAAGCAGGATAGTACCATTCCTAACAAGTGTTGCAGTTTTGAACTAAGATTCAGTAGTTAATTAATTTTGAGAGTGGCATTGCTTAATTTTACCAGCGGCATTAGATTAACGAAAAGCATAAACAGTTCCAGGGGAGAGTGGGCGCAACAACAATATGTGCTTCTATCTACTTATAAAGGGGGTGATGCAGAGTTTGTTGTAACAAAGCAACAAGCATCATGTCTGGGTTGGTCCCATTTTTGTTCACTACTTAATGGGAAAAGATAACAATACAATAGCTTCAATTCAACATTTATTTAAAACAGTACTAATACAAGTAGCACAACATCTCAAGGCACATTACACAATCATGTCGATGAAGGCCTGTACTGACCATTCATGAGAACACCAGGATAAAATACGAATCTGCTAACATGAATAGGAAATCCAATCTCATTTTGTGCAGTTGCACTGAAATCAAGCAAAGTGTTTCGCGTAGCGAAGCAAAATGTCGCAATAGCAACAAGTTGAATAGATATCATGTGGTAGAGACCAAGATTTGAAACAACTCGACAGGAACACTGGAAACAAATCTCGATCTCCTTTTGTGCAGTTCCACCAAAATTAAGCAAAGTCACCGGTGTGACATTCAAGTTGAACTCCACAAAACACTCTTAAAACATAAGTGTTTCGAGTAGCGAAGCAAAATGTCGCAATAGCAACTAGTTGAATCGATACCCTTGTTTTAACAGAGGCAAAAAAGGAAACAATTACTTGCCGATAAAGGAGGATGAAACAAACGGTGATAGAAAGAAGCATCTAACTTATCTTGGATGGAAAACAAAGTAGGATAGTAGCATTTCTAAAATGGTAGCATTGATTCATATTAATAGCGACACTCTCTTGAAACAACATTCGTTAAAATATGTAATATACTTTTAACAGTGGCATTGCTTCAATTTTCCGGCGGCATTCTTAGATTAACAACAGCAAAATAGCTGTATGGGACATGCTAGCACCATGTGCGTCCACACGTATAAATGGGTGATGCAGAGTATGTAGCCAAGCAGCATATCTGCGTTGGTCCCATATTTGTTCTCTTTGAGCTTTTTTCCTATGTGAGGACAACAAATCTAGTCCTGCACAAACTACCCCCCCCCC
>NW_021216141.1:0-934 GCF_002162155.2 Triticum dicoccoides | reverse complement strand
AACAACAACAACAACAACAACAACAACAACAACAACAACAATTGCAGCAACAGCAACACCAACAGCAACAACAACACCAACAACGACAGCAACAACAACAACAACAACAACATGTAACATCCCAAAATTCTAAATTTTGGAATGTTATAAACAAATAGATAGATTTGATTGATTGCTTGATTGATTGACTGAAAGTGAGTGAATTCGAAACTTTTTGAAAGTTAAATGAGAGGGAATAAAAGGACTTTCATATTGGTTTTCTGATCTTCGTGAATTCAAATTCTTTTCATCACAAAACCCCGAAGAGAAGATGACATGACTTCTTCCATTTATTTAAATGACAAGGGGTGTTGAGAATATTTGAATTTCATTTGGAAATATCCCAATTCTGAAACTTTATGCGACTCAATGATTTTCACGAGAGAAGATAAAATGACTTCTTCAAATTATATGAAATATGAGTTGGGAGTTTCAAAGAATTAAATTTAAAGCCCCTTTGAATTTATTTTCAATTTGGAATAGATCATCATGCATATTTTATTTTCTTGCATTTTGGTCGATCCTAGAAATTTCACGCAACTCAAGGACCCTTGGAGAGAGTTGGAGATTTCGTTATTTTCATATTTGAGAGTTTTCTCAAATTGAAAAGAGGATCATTTGATTTATTTATTTCATCTTCAATTATTTTCCGTTATCAAAAATATAAGAGAGGGAATAATATGACTTTCCCAAATTTAGGAAAATGAAGATTTAATAAATAGATCAAATTTTGTTTGCCGGAGTTTTATTTGCATTTTATTCGGATAGGGAAAATGCGCGTTTTTGAAAATTTTATTTTAGGTCCGGAGAAAAGTTCATTTTGTTCGGCTCATTTTTAGGAGTCGGGGAAAATTTACTTTATTAATTTTGGAGTTCGTTTAGATTTTCTTTTATT
>NW_021216140.1:0-718 GCF_002162155.2 Triticum dicoccoides | reverse complement strand
TTCGGCACTAGGATCTCCGGTGATTTGGATCACGATGAGTACGACTCCTTCAACCCCGTTCTCTTGAACGCTTCCGCTTAGCGATCTACAAGGGTATGTAGATGCACTCTCCTTCCCCTCGTTGCTGGTTTCTCCATAGATAGATCTAGGTGACACGTTGGAAAATTTTGAATTTCTGCTATGTAACACAACAGATCACCATCGAGGGGACGGCCTCGTCCTCCTTCTTTTTCTTCTCACCGGCATCACGCTTCTAGTGGAACTCCTGCTCCGCCTGGACGTACTTGGGATGCTCCCGTGCAAACTGAGCCATAGCTACCTCGTCGCTCTCGAGAGAGTGACGACAACCGCCAGTCTCTTCGTCTTCTTCTTCTTCTTCTTCTTCTTCTTCTTCTTCTTCTTCTTCTTCTTCTTCTTCTTCTTCTTCACCGACATCTCCTCCATCTGGATGCCCTGCGGCACGAGCCACTCTGCCACCGCCCGGGTCTCAATCTCTGCGAAGTTGAGGTCCGTCTTCAGTTGTCCGGCATGCCACATCGCCATGTCATAAGCACACACGACCTCGTCGGTGGTGGGATACATGCCGACCAACCAACGCCGCCTGACATCGGAGAACTCCACTCTGAATTTCCTAGAGGGCTTCGCCCTCACGCGAAACAAACCCTACTTTCCCTTCGGCGTCTTCTTCGGCACCATTGGATGGCGGCGGTGGCCGGAG
>NW_021216139.1:0-1050 GCF_002162155.2 Triticum dicoccoides | reverse complement strand
TTTTACGTGGCTGCTATGGGCTTAAGTAAGAACCAATCTCACCTACGCATCAAAACCACAACGATAGTTTGTCAAATAGACTCCGTTTTAACCTTCGCAAGGACCGGGCGTAGCCATACTTGGTTCAACTAAAGTTGGAGAGGCAGTCGCCCGCAAGCCATCTCTGTGCAAAGCACGTCGAGGGAACCGGTCTCGCGTAAGCGTACGCGTAAGGTTGGTCCGGGTCGTCTCGTCCAACAATACCGCCGAACCAAAGTATGACATGCTGGTAGGCAGTATGACTTGTATCGTCCACAACTCACTTGTGTTCTACTCGTGCATATAACATCAACATAAATAACCTGGCTCGGATGCCACTGTTGGGTTTCGTAGTAATTTCAAAAAATTTCCTACGCACACGCAAGATCATGTGATGCATAGCAACGAGAGGAGAGAGTGTTGTCTACGTACCCACGCAGACCAACTGCGGAAGCGTTGACGCAACGTAGAGGAAGTAGTCGTACGTCTTCCCGATCCAACCGATCAAGCACCGAAACTACGACACCTCCGAGTTCGAGCACACGTTCAGCTCGATGACGATCCCCGGACTCCGATCTAGCAAAGTGTCGGGGAAGAGTTCCGTCAGCACGACGGCGTGGTGACGATCTTGATGAACTACAGCAGCAGGGCTTCGCCTAAACTCCGCTACAGTATTATCGAGGAATATGGTGGCTGGGGGCGCCGCACACGGCTAAGGAATAGATCACGTGGATCAACTTGTTGTCCCTTTGGTGCTAGCCCTGCCCCTCTATTTATATGTTGAGCCCCGGGGTCGAAACTTGGAGCAAAAGCCTCCTCAAAGTCGGTTTTGCCCGAAAGGCAAGAGTCCCACTCGGACTCCAGGACCAAACGCCACAATCCTTGGCGTCTGGCCCAGACGCCATGGGCCTCGGCGTCTGGCCCAGGGCCAGACGCCAGGGTCTCCGGCGTTTGGCCCCCTGGCCTCCGCAAAACTCCTTTTGCACCGACCTAAAGCCTCATGGGCTTGACCCCTTGGCCTAACCATATCAT
>NW_021216138.1:0-1050 GCF_002162155.2 Triticum dicoccoides | reverse complement strand
TTGAGCCATATGTATGTGTTGTTCCTACCTTGCTATGCCTGCTATGCTTAGAGTCGTGTCAGGTCTGGTTCATCTGGGTGATGGGCTAGAGTGAAATGATCATATCAGTTGAGAGTGGTGTGGTGAACACGATTTGGTAAAGGTATCGATGAGAGGCCATGTAGGAGTACATGGTGGGTTGTTTCATTGAGGCCGTCCTTAAGCACTGAGATCTGTATGTGTGATTTAAGATTCAGCTACTACCATGCATTGGGCCCGAAACCAATGGACCCTCTCGGCTTCTTATTCACCCTAGTCTTCTGTCCAGGAGTTGCAAGTAGTTTCTGGTGTTTGTAGCCTACTGGAGGCCGTGGACAGCGCTGACCGTAGGGGTGGGCTGTGATGCGGTAGGTACGTGGCCGGGTGTACCGGATGCCCGTTTGGTATCTCGGGAACCCTGTTCACATCGTTTGGGGCCGTGAGCGAAACTTCGGCCGGATCTCCTCATGGATGGAACCCAAATAGGCGATAAACCTGGACTAGAGACTTAGGTGTTTAGGTAGGTCGTGGCCGACACCCACGTTGGGCTTCCGCTTGAAGGTTGCCGAGTACATGTCGTGTAAACGACGGTAAGTGGTGAGAGCGTGTATGAAGAAGTACACCCCTGCAGGGTTAACCTAATCTATTCGAATAGCCGCGTCCGCGGTAAAGGACTACTTGGTTGCCTATACAGTTCATAGACAAGTAAATGGAAACTACTAAAAGCCTCAAGATAAGCGTGGGTGCCGAGGATGGCTCTTCCGTAGGAAGACGGAGGTGGATTCTCGGTAGTGTATTGAGTGGTGAGTAGTGGACTCGTGTGCGCAAAACCATTTCAAGTTGGAGTCTCGTAGGATAGCTTAGCCAAGAGTCAAAGCTAGCTTGCTGCAATAACTCCACCAACCCTTCTTGATAATGTGCATGTATGTAGGATCTGATGTAAGTCTTGCTGAGTACCTTTGTACTCATGTTGCTATAATTTACATTTTTACAGAAGACGCTGCAACCCCTTCTGATGGGTTCTTCGTAGAC
>NW_021216137.1:0-2329 GCF_002162155.2 Triticum dicoccoides | reverse complement strand
TTGAAACGTTTGTTCCAAAACAAAGAGCATGCGAAGGCGATGCGGTGGCATGCAGAAGACCGTACGAAAGACGGAAAGTTGAGAGCACCCGCTGACGGTTCGCAATGGAGAAAAATCGAGAGAAAGTACTGGAAGGAGATTGCAGGTGACCCAAGGAATGTATGGTTTGGTCTAAGCACAGATGGCATTAATCCTTTTGGGGAGCAGAGCAGCAACCATAGCACGTGGCCTGTGACTCTATGTTTGTATAACCTTCCTCCTTGGTTGTGCATGAAGCAGAAGTTCATTATGATGCCAGTGCTCATCCAAGGCCCTAAGCAACCCGGCAACGACATTGATGTGTACCTAAGGCCATTAGTTGAGGAACTCTTACAACTGTGGAATGGAACAGGTGTACGTGCGTGGGATGAGCACATGGGGGAAGAATTTGACCTAAAGGCGTTGCTGTTCGTGACCATCAATGATTGGTCTGCTCTCAGTAACCTTTCAGGACAGACAAACAAGGGATACCGCGGATGCACACACTGTTTGGATGATACCGACAGTATATATTTGAATAGTTGTAAGAAGAATGTGTACCTGGGACATCGTCGATTTCTTCCGAGCAGGCATCCCGTAAGAAAGAAAGGCAAGCATTTCAAAGGTGAGGCGGATCACCGAACGAAGCCTCGCCACCGTACTGGTGCTGATGTACATGATATGGTCAAGGATTGGAAGGTAATCTTTGGAAAGGGTCCTGGCGGACAACCTGTTCCGAAGGACGCTGACGGACGCGCACCCATGTGGAAGAAGAAATCTATATTTTGGGACCTGCCATATTGGAAAGACCTAGAGGTCCGCTCCGCAATCGACATGATGCACGTGACGAAAAATCTTTGTGTGACCCTGCTTGCCTTTTTGGGCGTCTATGGGAAGACAAAAGATACACCAGAGGCACGGGAGGACTAGCAACGTATGCACGGAAAAGACATAAAGTTGCAAAAGGTCACGAAACTTGTTATGCATCCTAGTCATGATGATACAACATTATAGAAAAAAAATTGGGCTCATTTGAAAGATGTCGAAAAAAAACTCGTTTTTGAACGGGGTTTATTTGAATGATGTCAAAGAAACGCCCAACCATTCCCTGCAGGCCAGTACAGAGCGTAATCGGTCCGGCCCGATCAAGACAAAGGCGAAAGGGCCGGCCTTTCATCCGTAGTACGGCCTACAGGGCGGTCACAGGGGCCAGGGGCGGCACATGGCGGGATTCTTAGGCGTTCGAAAGGGGCATGGGAGGCGGATATACAAGGCGGTCGCGGTGCTGTTCGGCGGGCGAGGTGGGACTAAATTCTAGATGCCAGCCCCGCCGAACCTGCCCCGCTCCACCGAACAGCTAATGGACCGGCCCACGCGCGCCGTCGCGCACAGTTATTGGGCTGCCGACCGCCCGCTGTTGCCGGTTTGTTATTACTATTAGTTTAAAAATAGCACTAGATTAATCATATTTATCTAATTTTATTATTTATTTTATAAGTAAGAATAATAAGTTGTTTATTATAAATTATAAGTAAAAATAATAAATTATTTGAAAATAATTGATTATGACTTTTTCGTTACTGCCTAACATTTTCGAGTTTATTAAAAAATCATAATGAACTAGTTGCTATATTAAAAGCACTACTTAAGGTAAAATGTATTTATAATTTATTAAGTAGATGTATTACAAACACTATTTAATATATAATTTATTAAGTAGTTATATTAAAAACACTACTTAATATGTAAACACCCCACGCCTTTTTGGCCACTGTAGGCCAACTTTTTTGGCTACGTATTAACTTTTTGGCCAGTATAGCCCAACTTTTGCGTGCGCGTGTGAGTGACCCCCACCGGCTCGCACGCCTATTTTCGATAGAATCGAAGTACGAACAGAAGTTGCGTCACGTCGTGAGAACTTTTCTGGGTATTTCCAAGGAGAAAAACGTAGAAAATGCATCGAGTGTCGAAACGCACCACAATTTTCCAGGCGTGCTTCCATGGCATCATGTTGCATGTCAAAAAAACATGGCGGCGTTTTATGGCTTTGCGAGAGGGAACACATACTTCACGCATTTAACCCCAGACCGACACCTCAGGTTTGTACTGTGACTATATGCCAACATGGACGAAACACACCCAAATTTTGCGTGCGCGTGTGAGTGACACCCACCGGCTCACACGCCTATTTTCGACGGAATTGGAGTACGAACGGAAGTTGCGTCACGTCGAGAGACCTTTTCTGGGTATTTCCATGGAGAAAAACGTAGAAAATGCCTCGAGTGTCGAAAGGCACCCCAATTTTGCAGGC
>NW_021216136.1:0-2329 GCF_002162155.2 Triticum dicoccoides | reverse complement strand
TTGAAACGTTTGTTCCAAAACAAAGAGCATGCGAAGGCGATGCGGTGGCATGCAGAAGACCGTACGAAAGACGGAAAGTTGAGAGCACCCGCTGACGGTTCGCAATGGAGAAAAATCGAGAGAAAGTACTGGAAGGAGATTGCAGGTGACCCAAGGAATGTATGGTTTGGTCTAAGCACAGATGGCATTAATCCTTTTGGGGAGCAGAGCAGCAACCATAGCACGTGGCCTGTGACTCTATGTTTGTATAACCTTCCTCCTTGGTTGTGCATGAAGCAGAAGTTCATTATGATGCCAGTGCTCATCCAAGGCCCTAAGCAACCCGGCAACGACATTGATGTGTACCTAAGGCCATTAGTTGAGGAACTCTTACAACTGTGGAATGGAACAGGTGTACGTGCGTGGGATGAGCACATGGGGGAAGAATTTGACCTAAAGGCGTTGCTGTTCGTGACCATCAATGATTGGTCTGCTCTCAGTAACCTTTCAGGACAGACAAACAAGGGATACCGCGGATGCACACACTGTTTGGATGATACCGACAGTATATATTTGAATAGTTGTAAGAAGAATGTGTACCTGGGACATCGTCGATTTCTTCCGAGCAGGCATCCCGTAAGAAAGAAAGGCAAGCATTTCAAAGGTGAGGCGGATCACCGAACGAAGCCTCGCCACCGTACTGGTGCTGATGTACATGATATGGTCAAGGATTGGAAGGTAATCTTTGGAAAGGGTCCTGGCGGACAACCTGTTCCGAAGGACGCTGACGGACGCGCACCCATGTGGAAGAAGAAATCTATATTTTGGGACCTGCCATATTGGAAAGACCTAGAGGTCCGCTCCGCAATCGACGTGATGCACGTGACGAAAAATCTTTGTGTGACCCTGCTTGCCTTTTTGGGCGTCTATGGGAAGACAAAAGATACACCAGAGGCACGGGAGGACTAGCAACGTATGCACGGAAAAGACATAAAGTTGCAAAAGGTCACGAAACTTGTTATGCATCCTAGTCATGATGATACAACATTATAGAAAAAAAATTGGGCTCATTTGAAAGATGTCGAAAAAAAACTCGTTTTTGAACGGGGTTTATTTGAATGATGTCAAAGAAACGCCCAACCATTCCCTGCAGGCCGGTACAGAGCGTAATCGGTCCGGCCCGATCAAGACAAAGGCGAAAGGGCCGGCCTTTCATCCGTAGTACGGCCTACAGGGCGGTCACAGGGGCCAGGGGCGGCACATGGCGGGATTCTTAGGCGTTCGAAAGGGGCATGGGAGGCGGATATACAAGGCGGTCGCGGTGCTGTTCGGCGGGCGAGGTGGGACTAAATTCTAGATGCCAGCCCCGCCGAACCTGCCCCGCTCCACCGAACAGCTAATGGACCGGCCCACGCGCGCCGTCGCGCACAGTTATTGGGCTGCCGACCGCCCGCTGTTGCCGGTTTGTTATTACTATTAGTTTAAAAATAGCACTAGATTAATCATATTTATCTAATTTTATTATTTATTTTATAAGTAAGAATAATAAGTTGTTTATTATAAATTATAAGTAAAAATAATAAATTATTTGAAAATAATTGATTATGACTTTTTCGTTACTGCCTAACATTTTCGAGTTTATTAAAAAATCATAATGAACTAGTTGCTATATTAAAAGCACTACTTAAGGTAAAATGTATTTATAATTTATTAAGTAGATGTATTACAAACACTATTTAATATATAATTTATTAAGTAGTTATATTAAAAACACTACTTAATATGTAAACACCCCACGCCTTTTTGGCCACTGTAGGCCAACTTTTTTGGCTACGTATTAACTTTTTGGCCAGTATAGCCCAACTTTTGCGTGCGCGTGTGAGTGACCCCCACCGGCTCGCACGCCTATTTTCGATAGAATCGAAGTACGAACAGAAGTTGCGTCACGTCGTGAGAACTTTTCTGGGTATTTCCAAGGAGAAAAACGTAGAAAATGCATCGAGTGTCGAAACGCACCACAATTTTCCAGGCGTGCTTCCATGGCATCATGTTGCATGTCAAAAAAACATGGCGGCGTTTTATGGCTTTGCGAGAGGGAACACATACTTCACGCATTTAACCCCAGACCGACACCTCAGGTTTGTACTGTGACTATATGCCAACATGGACGAAACACACCCAAATTTTGCGTGCGCGTGTGAGTGACACCCACCGGCTCACACGCCTATTTTCGACGGAATTGGAGTACGAACGGAAGTTGCGTCACGTCGAGAGACCTTTTCTGGGTATTTCCATGGAGAAAAACGTAGAAAATGCCTCGAGTGTCGAAAGGCACCCCAATTTTGCAGGC
>NW_021216135.1:0-1478 GCF_002162155.2 Triticum dicoccoides | reverse complement strand
AACTAGGCTATCTCTTCTTTCTATTAGGATCACGTGTTACTAATCAGTAGACTTATAAGATTGTTGGATTTAAGTCTCAGTTCAGTTCCTACTACTTCCGTATGTTAATTGTTGATCTCGGAACCTTGATATTGTGCTTCTGAGTGGTTATGCCACCATTTTTGTGATTGTCTCAAATCTTTTTGAGCAATTATAGCCGTTATGCTGTCCGAGTCATCCCAGGTTTCTAAATAGTCCGATGCATTTGCAAATCCCTTCCTTCTGTTTCCGATGTGCCCATGGGCCAGATTAACCACACTAATCGGTGTGTTGAGGTAATTATTGCCTCGACATATATGTTGGAATTATTATTATGACCCTAGGTGTCTTAGGGGATCACCTAGTAATTTAGCCATGATTTGTGTCCTAGTGTGAAGATTCTGGCCTTTATTCTCGGAAGCATCCTGTGATGCTACTTAGTAATAGGTATTCTGTTCCTGGGTTCTTGGACCCGAGATTCACTCTACTTACTTCATGTTGATAGGGTTTGCTAGTTCCTTTAGGATATTAGTAACCTTTGCGATAGTCCTCCAGGTCCGTGGTATATCGTTCTTCCAAATACCATGAACCATTATGGCAGAAGTTTGTTGGATCAAAAGATCACAACATGCCCTCTAGGAGTTCTCCATGCTATATTGTGACTCTGCCAGCTCAACCTTTCTGCATGGGTTATCCGAAAGAATTATGTTGAACTTTGTTCGGCATACCAACCCACGTATCCACAACTCAGAAAGTTATATGTTCCTTTGAGTTGCTCTCTTTTGTTGCATTTTGACCCTCGTCTATCAATTGATAGTCAAGAGTATGCATGCATTCGTTTATCGATGCCTATTACCCTTGTGGTCCGTCAAGCCATTCTGTCCTGAATGACTTGGAGAAACAAACTCCAGTACCTCATTGATATCTAGGATTGGGTCAAGTAGTTGTATTCCGCAGATCAAATGCCAATCCAGCTTTTGGTTCTGCTCTACCTTGGAGTATTACATATTTTATATCGAGATTGTTATAGGAATTGCACACCATCCTATGAACTCTTGGTACAACGATACGTCTTGCCATCATTGTTCATTCCTCGGTTCCGTGCTGTCGCAACCGGAATGTCGACAAGTGAATCGTGATGTGTGAAATCAATACTCCTAGCAACCTTGTTGCTTGGTAGTTAAAGGATAATAATTTCATTCTTAGTATGTTGGTTTCGAATCATCCTTCTAAGACTGATCGTGCTACCTAGTCCTTATTTCGGTGCACCCTTCGATTGATGAGTTAGGATCTTGTCAAGTCCTCACTCATTTGATCATATCGTCTTGCCCTCAAAAGCGAGATTGTTCTCGAGCTTAGTAACATACCGGTGGTTCGTGATTTTCTGAATGTCTTCTCGGAAGTATCACCAGGTCGTCACCTGACCGTTATGTTGAGCCCGTGATCAAGTTGGTTTCTTA
>NW_021216134.1:0-1168 GCF_002162155.2 Triticum dicoccoides | reverse complement strand
TTGGATTCCTCGGAAACCCCCGCCTACATCACCATTCAATATTTCTTGCCCTACTATAGGCCAAACTACCTGAGCACTGGGTCCAATGTGAGTAGGATCACTTAGCCATGCTTCATAATTGGAAAAACGGGCGCCATGAAAGTACATGCCACTCAACCAAAGAAAGATAATGGAAAGTTGCCCGAAATGAGCACTAAAGACTTTTCGAGAAATCTCCTCCAAATCACCAGTATGACTATCGAAATCGTGAGCATCAGCATGTAGGTTCCAGATCCAAGTGGTAGTATCAGGGCCCTTAGCCAGTGTTCTTGAGAAATGGCCGGGTCTGGCCCATTCCTCAAAAGATGTTTTTACAGGATCCCTATCCACAACAATTTTTACTTCTGGTTCCGGCGAACGAATAATCATTAAGTCCTCCTCTTTCCGGACAAGACATACAAAGAGACCCGCCAACTGTCTTTTTAGTGAATCTTTGAAAGATATATATATATATTTTGAAAGATAGATTTTGAAAGATAGATTTTGAAAGATAGATATTGTGATTAGTTCTTTTCTTTACTATCTAACATCCTTCCATTTTTTTTTAGTTATTCACTGGAGCAATTATATATTGAAGTCAATCCGAGGCAAGTGTTTGGGTCTATTATGACATAAAGATTAGGTGCCTAACGGACATTGTTTATCTTGAAAAACAAATATTTCTCGACGTAAGAAAAAAATATTTTTTATTTTTTATTTAAGAAACTAGTGTATTTTTCTAGTGTATTTTTTTGAAGGCATAAGCTCCTATCTATATCTACTTTCCTTGAGCATAATATAGGGTTTTTTATTTGATTCTAAATTCCAAGATAACTCATTAGAATTATTAATAAGATGGTCCTAATATATTAGCAATATTTAGATTGCCCCCTCTTTTTATTCACTTTATTACTTCTATTCTAGACCCTATCCCTATGGTTTATTCTTATGAAATATCATATAAAATAGAAGGTATAAGAAATGGATATAATGAAATTCTTGATTCGATCTTACGACCTAATTTATTTGATTAATGGATCAACAACCAAACCACCCATTTTATGAAAAAGAAGGAGCATGGTCTTATTCAAATTCAAAGCGCTTCGTAATCTTCAACCAGTTCTGTGCTTCAATATAATTTCCCGGAGTA
>NW_021216133.1:0-1381 GCF_002162155.2 Triticum dicoccoides | reverse complement strand
AAATAAAGACAACTCCTATGGCTCCTGCCGGTTGTCATACTCATCGACATGCAAGTCGTGAATCCTATTACAAGAACATGATCAATCTCATACATCACATATATCATTCATCACATCCTTTTTGGCCATATCACATCACATAGCATACCCTGCAAAAACAAGTTAGACGTCCTCTAATTGTTGTTTGCATGTTTTACGTGGCTGCTATGGGTTTCTAGCAAGAACGTTTCTTACCTACGCATGAACCACAACGTGATATGCCAATTGCTATTTACCCTTCATAAGGACCCTTTTCATCGAATCCGATCCGACTAAAGTGGGAGAGACAGACACCCGCCAGCCACCTTATGCAACTAGTGCATGTTTGTCGGTGGAACCGGTCTCACGTAAGCGTACGTGTAAGGTTGGTCCGGGCCGCTTCATCCCACGATGCCGCCGAATCAAGATAAGACTAGTAGCGGCAAGCATATTGAACAAAATCAACGCCCACAACTACTTTGTGTTCTACTCGTGCATAGAATCTACGCAATAGACCTAGCTCATGATGCCACTGTTGGGGAACGTAGCAGAAATTCAAAAAATTTCCTACGAATCACCAAGATCTATCTATGGAGAGACCAGCAACGAGTAGAAAGGAGAGTGCATCTACATACCCTTGTAGATCGCTAAGCGGAAGCGTTCAAGTGAACGGGGTTGATGGAGTCGTACTCGTCGTGATTCAAATCACCGATGATCAAGTGTCGAACGGACGGCACCTCCGCGTTCAACACACGTACAGCCCGGTGATGTCTCCCACGCCTTGATCCAGCAAGGAGAGAGGGAGAGGTTGAGGAAGACTCCATCCAACAGCAGCACAACGGCGTGGTGGTGGTGGAGGAGCGTGGCAATCCCGCAGGGCTTCGCCAAGCACCATGGGAGAGGAGGAGGAGGGAGAGGGGCAGGGCTGCACTAACGAGAGATCAAATCGTGTGTTATGGGCAGCCCCTAGGCCTCATATATATAGGGGAAGGGGAGGGCTGCGCCCCCTTTAGGGTTTCCCACCCCAAGGGGCGGCGGCCAGCCTCCAGATGGCATCTGGTGCGGCGGCCAAGAGGGGGGGAGGAGTCCATCCTCCCCAAGGCACCTCGGAGGTGCCTTCCCCCTTGAGGACTCTTCCCTCTAGGGTTCCCTAGGCGCATGGGCCTCTTGGGGCTGGTGCCCTTGGCCCATGTAGGCCAAGGCGCACCCCCTACAGCCCATGTGGCCCCCCGGGGCAGGTGGCCCCACCCGGTGGGCCCCCGGGACCCTTCCGGTGGTCCCGGTACAATACCGATGACCCCGAAACTTGTCCCGATGGCCGAAACAGGACTTCCTATATATAAATCTTTACCTCCGGACCATT
>NW_021216132.1:0-1828 GCF_002162155.2 Triticum dicoccoides | reverse complement strand
ACAACCATCACAACTATCCAAGTAGTCCTTGGAAGCATCGGTTAGTCCATTATAAAAGATATCAAGTATTTCATTTTTCTTAAGAGGATGATCAGGCAAAGCATTAATTAACCGGAGAAGCCTCCCCCAAGCTTGTGGGAGACTCTCTTGTTTGATTTGCACAAAATTATATATTTCCTGCAAAGCAGCTTGTTTCTTATGAGCAGGGAAATATTTAGCAGAGAAGTAATAAATCATATCCTGGGGACTACGCACACAACCAGGAGCAAGAGAATTATACCAAGTCTTAGCATCACCCTTTAATGAGAACGGAAATATCTTAAGGATATATAAATTGCGAGACTTCTCATCATGAGTAAATAGGGTAGCAATATCATTCAACTTGGTAAGATGTGCCACAACAGTTTCAGTTTCAAGGCCATAAAAAGGATCAGATTCAACTAAAGTAATAATATCAGGATCAACAGAGAATTCATAATCCTTATCAGTAACACAGATAGGTGAAGTAGCAAAAGCAGGATCGGGTTTCATTCTAGCATTAAGAGACTGCTGCTTTTATTTAGCTAATAATTTCTTAAGATCAGATCTATCATTGCAAGCAAGAATTTCCATAGCAGCTTCTTCATTCATAACATAACCCTTAGGAACAATAGGTAATACATAATCATTGGGGGAACGTTCATCATCACTATCATCAATAGCATCTTCAATATTTTTTCCCCTAACTCTAGCAAGTTGTTCATCAAGAAATTCACCTAATGGCAAAGTAGTATCACGCACAAAAGTAGTTTCATCATGCATAGCAGAAGTGGCATCATCAATAACATGCGACATATCAGAATTCATAGCAGTAGCAGGTTTAGGTGTCGCAAGCTTACTAATAACGGAAGGAGAATCTAGTGCAGAGCTAGATGGCAGCTCCTTACCTCCCCTCGTAGTTGAGGGAAAAATCTTGGTCTCAGCGTCTTTCAAGTTCTTCATAGTGATCAACAGATATAAATCCCAAGTGACTCAGAGAATAGAGCTACGCTCCCTGGCAACGACGCCAGAAATTAGTCTTGACAACCGACAAGTGTAGGGGATCGCAACAGCTTTCGAGGGTGAAGTACAACCCAAATTTATTGATTCAACACAAGGGGAGCCAAAGAATATTCTTGAGTATTAGCAGTTGAGTTGTCAATTCAACCACACCTGGATAACTTAGTATCTGCAGCAAAGTATTTAGTAGCAAAAGTGGTATGATAGTAATGGTAACAGTAGCAAAGGTAAAGATAAATGTTTTTGGGTTTTTTGTAATAGTTGTAACAGTAGCAACGGAAAAGTAAATAAGCGGAGAACAATATGTGAAAAGCTCGTAGGCAATGGATCAGTGATGGATAATTATGCCGGATGCAATTCCTCATGCAATAGTTATAACATAGGGTGACACAGAACTAGCTCCAGTTCATCAATGTAATGTAGGCATGTATTCCGTAAATAGTCATACGTGCTTATGGAAAAGAACTTGCATGACATCTTTTGTCCTACCCTCCCGTTGCAGCGGGGTCCTTACGGAAACTAAGGGATATTAAGGCCTCCTTTTAATAGAGAACCGGACCAAAGCATTAACACATAGTGAATACATGAACTCCTCAAACTACGGTCATCACCGAGAAGTATCCCGATTATTGTCACTTAGGGGTTGTCGGATCATAACACATAATAGGTGACTATAGACTTGCAAGATAGGATCAAGAACACACATATATTCATGAAAACATAATAGGTTCAAATCTGAAATCATGGCACTCGAGCCCTAGTGACAAGCATTAAGCATAGCAAAGTCATA
>NW_021216131.1:0-1499 GCF_002162155.2 Triticum dicoccoides | reverse complement strand
AACATCTCTTGTGCCCTGAAATAGGACATCTATTAGAGATGCTCTAAACATCAATTCTGCAATTAATTGGGATGAAGTGGATGATCAACACGATGGTCATGCCTTGAACATGCACTACATGTATGTATTCGAGAAGAGTGGTATGAAATGATCCTTCCACTTGGATTTTAATCTGATTTAGATATGCTCTGTTTGATGGCTTGTCGAACGTGCAACGAACAAAAGTGTTAGTGCGTGAACACCTCATGTGCATCGACAGGAAAAGTTTAACCTTTCCCTAGTTCCTTTCATGTTTATGAAATGGACAGCAGAAGCAGGTGCAGGCCGCAACTTTTTGGTTGCATTTACTGGGTCTTGAACCCTGAACATCTTGTTTGTAAATTTATACACATAACCAGCTCATTCATCAGTCTGAACTGATGAAAAAAGGCGGACAATGTATTTCAACAATCACCTCACTTCTAGGTAGTTTTAGTTCTTAGATGTGGGATTGATGTAGGCTGCAAAATCTTTTTATTTTAATACTGCATTGGTAGGGTTTTAAAATCAAGACTTTTTTATTCGGATACCATATTTACTTCAAGCTCTAGCCAGTTGCTTCAAAATTCGAAACTATGAAAGAGGACCGGACAGTATACTGCAACAAGGGTACATCAGTGACGGCCTACCCCAATCAGACGGGTACAAGCTGAGCAGCTGATACCGCGGGCGGGCCATACGTCGCCGCCCTGGACCTCATCGCCGAGAACAGTGCCAAGCGCAATTAGCACCACACTCCATTTGTGCTTCCAAGATTTTAGGCTAGCTAGCTCAGCTCACATTCACACACACAGCCATATGCGAATACGACACACAACCACCAGGAGCAAGCACAATGGAGCAAGCGAGCAGCGCGCAGGCCGAGCTCAGCCTCGAGCTCACCCTGGTCGCCGACGTGGGTGTGGTGCCGGCGGACGCAGGCTTTTTCCTCTGCGTCTACTGCTACCGCAGGTTCCGCACCTCGCAGGCACTCGGCGGCCACCAAAACGCGCACAAGCAAGAGCGCGCCGTCGCTAAGCGACGCCGGGATGCCGCCGCCGCGATGCGCCCCTCCCCTGCCAGGAAGGCTGCTGCTCGAATGCCGGAGGAGCCTGCTGGTGGTGTCATGGCGCACAAGGACGGCAGCAGCTGCCGGGAGAGCGACCCCGAGCTGGACTTGTCTCTCCGTCTGTAACAGGTCGGCCGAATGATCTCTGCTAAAATCCTTGCTCCACACCCCTTATTTCCAGTGCTAGGTACGTACTCCGTACATCATAGTCCGGCTATTTGGCGTGAACTCTTTGTTCCAATATCCAGTTGGGTATATATACTATGAAAAAAAGCTCATGTTGAGCATGCTTTGAATTCATCGGCTCTTAGTACTAATTATTTTTAAGTATTGGAATTAAATCTCTAGACCTTGCTGCTCCTTGGGATAACACAAAATCCCCAATTTCTCCGGCAGGTCCATGAAAAAAAAA
>NW_021216130.1:0-1209 GCF_002162155.2 Triticum dicoccoides | reverse complement strand
TGACTCGTTTCGTGGACTATTACTCACCGTTTTGGGGTCCCGAAGAGATTTCCATAGTTGTTGAACCCCAAGGTGCGCTTACATGTATGTCATCAACAATCGCTGTTTGGGCCGATTTTTGGCCCATTTCTTGGACTATTACTTAGTTTCGGGGGTCCTGGAGTGATTTCCACAATTTACGAACCCCGTGGTGCGTTTACGTTTTGGTCATCAACACTCACAATTTTGGCCGATTCTGGTCCGTTTCGTGCACTATTACTCGCCGCTTTGGGGTCCCAGAGCGATTTCCATGGTTGTTGAACTCCAAGGTGCACTTACGTGTCTGTCATCAACATTCATAGTTTTTGCCAATTCTGGCCCGTTTCTTGGACTATTACTCTGTTTTGGCGTCCCGGTGTGATTTCCATGATTGACGAACACCGGGGTGCATTTATGTGTCGGTTAGCAACACTCGCATTTTGGGCCGCTTCTGGCCCGTTTCGTCGACTATTACTCACCGTTTTGGGGCCCCAAAGCGATTTCCATGGTTGTTGAACCCCATGGTGCGCTTACGTGTCGATCATCAACAATCACAGTTTGGGCCGATTTGGCCCGTTTCTTGCACTATTAATTAGTTTTGGGCGTCCCGCAGTGATTTCCACGATTGACGAACTCCGTGGGGCGTTTACATGTCAGTCATCAACACACAATTTTGGTCGACTCTGGTCCATTTCGTGCACGATTATTCACCATTTTGGCGTCCCAGAGCGATTTCCATGATTGACAATTCCCGGGGTGTGTTTGCGTGTCTGTCCTCAACACTCACAGTTTGGGCCAATTCTGACGCGATTCGAGGACTATTACTCAACATTTAGGGGTCCCGAAGCAATTTCCATAGTTGTTGAACCCCAAAATGCGTTTATGTGCCGGTCATGAGCACTCACAGTTGTGGCCGATTCTGGCCCGTTTCGTGGACTATTACTCACTGTTTGGGGTCCCGGTGTGACTTGCGCAATTAACAAACCCCGGGGTGCGTTTACGTGTCGATCATCAACACTCTCAGTTTCGGCCGATTCGGGATCGTTTTGTGGCACTCGCAGTTTTGGCCGATTCTGGCCCGTTTCATGGACTATTACTCACAGGTTTGGGGTCCCGGAGTGCTTTCCTTGATTAACAAACCCCGGGGTGCGTTTACGTATCGGTCATGAACACTCATGGTTTTTGTCGATT
>NW_021216129.1:0-899 GCF_002162155.2 Triticum dicoccoides | reverse complement strand
GCGGCATCAGGGGCGGCAACTGCAAGATGAGAATGAAAAATTCCAAAGTGTGGCCTTATATAGAAGAGGCTTTAGTCTCGGTTTGTGGCAGCAACCGGGACTAAAGGTGGGCATTAGTCCCGGTTGGTGCCACGAACCGAGACCAATGGCCTCTTTTCGGCAGCCCAAAGGGCAGGAAGCGAAGCCCATTGGTCCCGGTTGGTGGCACCAACCGGGACTAAAGGGGGGCAATGGTCACGGCTGGTGCCACCAACCGGGACCAATGCCACCTTTAGTCCCGGTTGGTGCCACCAACCGGGACCAATACCCTTGTGCTGCCCCGCGCCCAAAAGTTTAGTCCCACATCGCTAGTTGACAGCGCCCAACACCAGTTTATAAGCTCTGCTGCCTCCTCCCTCTCGAACTCCTCTGAACTGCAGGCCTATGGGCCTAATTTGACACTGCTTTGCCCGTGGGCCTATTGGGCCTTCTGCGGGCCTGAATCCTGGCCCATGTAGGGTTTCTAGTCGTATTCAGGCCGTGGAGGCCCAATAGGTGGCATTTTTTTTGGTTTTTTCTTTTTTGTTTCTACATTTTTTTGGTTTTTTATTTTTTTATTTCTACTTAAAACTAAATACTTACAGTTTTTTTAGTGATTTCTTTTTGCTTTTAGGTCACAAAAATTATAAACTTTCTATTAGTGCCATTAGTTTTAAATTTTAAATAGTTTAAATTTGAATTTTTAAAAATTTGTGTGAATCACTAGTTTATGAATAACTTTACTATAAAATTAGAATTTTTTTTTCTATTTATTTTTTATTTCTACTTAAAACTAAATACTTACAGTTTTTTAGTGATTTCTTTTTGCTTTTAGGTCACAAAAATTATAAACTTTCTGTTAGTGCCATTAGTTTTAAATT
>NW_021216128.1:0-1808 GCF_002162155.2 Triticum dicoccoides | reverse complement strand
TTACATTGGCTCCCGTACGCTTAGCTTATCCGGTGTGCCCTGAGAACGAGATATGTGCAGCTCCTATCGGGATTTGTCGGCACAGCGGGTGGTCTTGCTGGACTTGTTTTACCATTGTCGAGGATGTCTTGTAACCGGGATGCCGAGTCTGATCGGATTGTCTTGGGAGAAGGAATATCCTTCGTTGACCGTGAGAGCTTGTGATGGGCTAAGTTGGGACACCCCTGCAGGGATTTGAACTTTCGAAAGTCGTACCCGCGGTTATGGGCAGATGGGATTTGTTAATGTCCGGTTGTAGAAAACCTGAAGTTGATCTTAATTAAAGTACATCAACCGCGTGTGTAACCGTGATGGTCTCTTCTCGGCGGGGTCCGGGAAGTGAACACGGTGTTGGAGTTATGTTTGACGTAGGTTGTTCTAGGATCACTTCTTGATCATAGTTGTTCGATCGTGCTTTTGCCTTCTCTTCTCACTCTCATTTGCGTTGTTAGCCACCAAATATGCTAGTCGCTTGTTGCAGCTCCACCTGATACCATTTACCTTACCTATAAGCTTAAATAGTCTTGATCGAGAGGGTGTGAGATTGCTGAGTCCCCGTGAATCACAAATACTTCCAAAAACCAGCTTGCAGGTGCCGATGATATCGTGCAGGTGACGCAACCAAGCTCAAGGAGGAGCTCTATGAAGATCTTGTCCTTTGTGTTGTTCCGTTTCCAGTTGATCAGTAGTGGAGCCCAGTTCGGACGATCGGGGATCTGTGTAGCATTTGGGGTAGTCTTATTTTACTTTGGTTCCGTAGTCGGACCTTGATTGTATCTAGATGATGTAATGCTTTATTCATGTTTTGTGTGAAGTGGCGATTGTAAGCCAACTATGTATCTCTTTCCCGTATGTATTACATGGGTTGTGTGAAGATTACCTCACTTGCGACATTGCTTTCAATGCGGTTATGCCTCTAAGTCGTGCTTCGACACGTGGGAGATATAGCCGCATCAAGGGCATTACATTCCGGTAGGCGTGAATAGCCTTCAACGGAACAAGGTACTGGCCTACAGATAAATCAAACAAAGAAGGAGCAGGCAGGGTAATAGTCTCAGGATGATGTTTATTAAAGAACAATTGATATTTAAGTTCTCCTTCCCTATTCTTAACAATAAAATCATGTGCCACCATACTTTTATAATCTAGATAAACACGAGGCAACACTTTTTCTTCCTTCTCATAATGCCTAATAGGTATGTTAAAATGTGCAGCTAGGCGTGAAGCATAGATGCCTCCAAAGATGGGGCCCTTTGTACGGTTCAGACTTAACCGTTTGGCAATAATGCCGCCCATACTAACAGAGTTATCACCGTATAAACCGTGGAGCAAAATAATAATATCAGGGATACTAAGGTTTCCACAGTTTCCGCGACCAATTAAACAACGACTAGCAAATAATGCAAAATAACATAAAACAGGAAAATGTATGCTAGTGATTCGTGCATCGGAAACCTTCCTTGTTTCCCCTACAGTGATAGTATCAATAAACTCCTCCACATCATCGCGGTGTGGTTCTTCTGTCTTGCCCTCAAAAGGGACTAAACAAACCCGACAAAAATCATAAAGTGTCATCTCCTTATGCTCATCATATAAATAAAACTCCACCGTAGGTGGTGAGCTCCTAGAATGGAAATGAAAGTTTTGCACAAAGATATTTGTGAGTAAGAGATACTGATCGCATTGGTCGTGGAGGAAAGCGGTGAGGCCTGCATTCTTAGCCAATTCATGAAAATCTTCATAAATCCCGGCTGCTCTCAATAAATCTT
>NW_021216127.1:0-2613 GCF_002162155.2 Triticum dicoccoides | reverse complement strand
TCGTCAAGATAGTTTTATCAACTTTCTTGGAGACCAATAGGGATGTCTCACTATCTTGAACCTTATCTGCATTACTTCCTTTACCATTGGATAACGCGGTACTGTTCTCCAATATTTTGTCCGCATTCTAAAAGACAAACAAGCAAACACATCACATGTTTACCATGTTGTATATAAAACTCATTTTGGTAAATGAGTTCAGTAGTAAAGTGGACAGGATAACAGCATGAAACAAACATATATCTATGTACCATGGTCACTTTATGGTCTATATCATTCTAGTTTTTGTTGCCAAATCAAGATAGAGACACTGTTCAAATAATATTTGTTCAAGACAAAGCAGAATAGACAGAATATAAGTGTGGGTAACTATAGAGCAATAACAACACTTGTAATGTGCATGACATGAGAACATAACTGTTTATTCAATTGAAACTGAAATCAACATAGAGCAGGTTACAACAGCAAACCAGTTAAAGAAAGAGGTTTAAAACATACCTGTTGCGCCATTGGAGTTTCAATTCCATCCTTCAAATTTGAAAATACTTGGTATGAGTAAATACAGTAATGCAAGAGCAAAGGAGTATGAACCATAGCTACAGAACCTGACCTGAGAACAAATCTTCTTCTCCTTTAAGCATTGAGTTGGGATTCAGAGTGGTGGTCCTCGTGCTTTGGGCACTACAGTTCCCTTACTAACTGCTCGTGTTTGGGTGCTCTGTGGTGGAGACAGTGCTGTGTCAACTGGAACTGGGTTACAATCTGCCGGGGTTGGGGTTAGAAGGGGTGTAGCTGGTTCTCTGTCCAACTGGGTAGGGGTACAATCTGTGAGAGTCTGGCTTATGTGTGGTGGATCTGGTTCTTGGGCAAGTACAACCATGGTTCTATATGCATCAACTGGTAGCACTATCTATTCTGAAGACCGTGTTGTTACTCCCTTAGATACTGCCATCACGCTCTCCAATTGAAATGGCTGATAAACAAGAAAAGTAATTGAAAGTATAGACATTGTATGATAGACAGGTGCAATGGACAGTGGGGAATAAAAGAGGGCATGAAATAATTCATATTTATGTTGTCTAACCAAAGAGGATAGCATGACACAATTTCACATATATGATGGCTAACTAAACAGGATAGCATGACACAATTTCACATTATGATGGCTAACTAAAAAAGATGGAAAGACATAGTTCAAAATATGAGACTATGTAAACAGGATGACATGACATAACTATATAATGTGTTTATTAAATAGGTTGGCATGCCATAATTCACATACATTCACGGATAGAATGCCATAATTCAAAATATGATGACTGTAAACACTAAACAGGATGAGATGATATAACTATATGATGTCTTTATTAAATGGGTTGCCATGCCATAACTCAGATAGATGATGTGTATGTACTATGTAAACATGATGGCATGATATAATTCAAATATATGATTTATATAGTAAGCAAGTAAGCAGATGGCAATCCATATATGATGTAAAAACTAAGCAATGCAAGACAACATGCATGACATGGGTAATATAACCCTGCCAAGTTTGAGCATAGACCTCAGGGGGGAAATAGGACTGGTCATCAGTCTCTGAATCCTCCTCTAAGGAGCTCTCTGTAACCAACAAGATGTCTGCTTAAACAGGTAGCATTGTCTGCTCTAAATACCTTGTTTTCACTCTAGTCACTTCCATCACCGCTTCAAATGGCTGATGCACAGGAAGAGTAGTTGAATATACAAACGTTGTTGACAAATGGAACATGTAATACAAAAAAATGATAGCATGATATAATTCACATACATGATGATTGGCTAAACAACATGGCATTGCATAATTCACATATATAATGCCTTTGCAACAAGATAGCATTGTATAATTCACATATATAATGTCTTGCAACAAGATGGCAATGCATAATTCACATATATGGTAATTAGACACTGAACAGGTGGCATTCACACAAAGCATGTCTAAACTAATCAAATGACATAGCAATGCAAGACACCATACGAATGATATGAGCAACATAACCCTGCCAAGTTAGAGCATATACCTCGGGGGGGGGGGGTAGGACTGGTCATCTGTCTCTGAATCCTCCTCTGAGGAGCTATCCATAACCAGCGAGATATGCGCTTCGTCAGATAGCATAGTCTGCTCTGAAGACCTTGTTTTCACTCCAGAATTTGCCATCATCGTGTCAAATGGCTGATGCACATGAAGAGCAGTTGAATGTACTAACATTGTTGACAAATGTAATATGTAACAAAAAAAGGATGGCCTAATATAATTTACATATAAGATGACTGGCTAAGCAGGATGGCATTGCAAAATTCACATATATGATGCCTGGCTAAACAAGATGGTGTTGCATAATTCACATAAACGATGAATAAACTAAACAGATGGCATTCGCACAAAGGATGTCTAAACTAAGCAGATGACATATTTGATGTATAAAGTAAGCAATGCAAGACACCATATGCATGATATAACCAACATCAACATGCCAAGTTAGAGCGAAGACCTCAGGGGGTAAATAGGTTGTCTTCTCCTTCTGAATCCCCCTCAGAACAGATATCTTCCTCTCAATTACAATCCGAAAT
>NW_021216126.1:0-1194 GCF_002162155.2 Triticum dicoccoides | reverse complement strand
GGAATATGGACATCATCTCGTACCTGAGGTGGTGGTGCAGGCCTACCATTACGAATATATACCTGAGGTCGACCTGCTGGTGGTGGTACAGGTGGCTGCACGTAGTGTTGATTTTGATCAACCTCATCCTCATAATCTCCCACATAATCATCCTCCTCCGCATCAGCAGCAGGAGCCACAGAAGTATCAACAGCAGCACCAACAGTTTGGCCAAACGCAAGAGGAACACGGCTTGCTCGGCGGAGGTCTGCTTCGCGACGTGGAGGTAGTCGTTGTTGTTGTTGTTGGAGAGGTGTGTTAGGTGCAGCGGGTGGTGGTGGTGGAAGACGCGCGAGCAATTCATTAAACTTGTTATCGAGCTTTGTTTCGAACGTCTTCTCAAAGCCAGTGATCTTCTCCATGGCCTCTTCAAAATTGTTCAGCACATCTTGCACCTGTTCAGTCATCATTTGCTGAAACTTATCATGAAGCTCCTTGTTCGATAAATTCTCCCAGTCAATCTCGTCGGCTTGTGATCCTGGCATGGTTAGCAGCAATAGAAACACACAAGAATATGATCCTACAGACTACGAACAAGTGGTGGTGGTGGGTGTCACAAATCCGTCAAGCAAATCTCAAATTCTTACCAGTTCTTACCCAGCAGCAGGCGGTGATCGGCAACCGTTGTAGTCAAAAACTCTCAAAGCTTGGATAGAGCGATTACCAGGGAGGGTCAAACGCACGATGTAGATGTATGTGGAGCTGGGAAGGCTTATAATATGGTAGCAAAAAGGGTCAGCAATAATCAATTCAAAGATGCAAAGTTGAATAAACGCTCAACGACGGTACTGTGCTGGTCCTAGGCTAGACCGTACTAGAGACGCGAGCCTAGAACACTAACAAAATCACGGCGCGGCACGTAAACAAGGGAAAAGCACACTCTGAATTTTTTTTTCGCTCTTTTTTTTTGCGCTCTCTCTTTTTTTTTTGCGCTGCTTTTTTTTTTGCGAAAAATCACTATAATGGCGAGTGTCTCAAAACTCTTCCTAGCTCAAACTGACAGGATGGGCACGAAATTTTTTCGACCAATTTTTTTTTTTCGGCTGCCCGGACCCAAAAACTGGAAACAGGTCAAAAAAAAACTTCCTATAATGGCACCTGTCTCAAAACACTCAGAAACACCTAAAAATAGGATAGCCAGAAATTTTTTCGAAA
>NW_021216125.1:0-821 GCF_002162155.2 Triticum dicoccoides | reverse complement strand
GTTAAGGTAACACGTACTGTTCGTGTGCATTTTAGTATCTCTACATATGCTGATTATGTTGATTGTGATGTGGTACCTATGCAAGCATGTTCCTTATTACTTGGTAGACCATGGCAATTTGATAAAAATTCTGTACACCATGGTAGAAACAATCACTATACTCTTGTTCATAAGGATAAAAATATTACTTTGCTTCCTATGACTCCTGATTCCATTTTGCAAGATGATATTAATAGAGCTAATAAAGCACAACAGGAGAAGAATAAGAGTGAAAATCAGATTGTGGCAAAAGAATTTGAGCAACAAATGAAGCCTAATAATAAACCATCTAGTGTTGCTTCTGAAATTAAATTGAAAAGTGCATGTTTATTTGCCACCAAATCTGATATTGATGAGCTAGATTTCAGCAAATCTGTTTGCTATGCTTTTGTGTGAAAATAGGCATTATTTTCACTCGAGGACGTGCCTTCCTCTTTGCCTCCTGCTGTCACTAACATTTTGCAGGAGTTCGCTGACGTTTTTCCACAAGACGTGCCACCGGGATTACCGCCTATTCGAGGGATTGAGCATCAGATTGACTTAATTCCCGGTGCTTCACTTCCAAACCGTGCACCATACCGTACCAATCCAGAGGAGACGAAGGAGATTATGCGTCAAGTACAAGAGCTTCTCGACAAAGGTTATATACGCGAATCCCTTAGTCCTTGTGCTGTTCCTATTATTCTAGTGCCGAAAAAGGATGGTACATCACGTATGTGTGTTGATTGTAGAGGCATTAATAATATTACTATTCGTTATCGTCATCCTATTCCTAGGCTAGA
>NW_021216124.1:0-763 GCF_002162155.2 Triticum dicoccoides | reverse complement strand
GGGATTGACTAAGCCCTAGCCCCAAATGAATTCAACTAGGGTCAAAATAAAACCTTTTTCATTGAACTCAAAATGTCCTCTAAAAATGTTCAACATTTCTGGTTTGAGGTGGAAGCATCTACCAAAAATGTTTTATATTTTTGCAGGACATATTTGGTCACTGAATTAAATCATATAGTATTTTCATTTGGGCATTTAAATGCTATTAAATATTTCAAATGCTCAAATAATCATAAACTAAAATGTTTACTGTTGGATATATTCTAAACAGTAGCCATGATTAGTTTCATGATTTTTGAAAGTGTCTGAGTATTTTTAATAAAGCCCTAAATTTACAGAATAATAGAAAACAGTAAATAAAAAGAAAAGAGAAGAAGTACCTGGCGCTCACCTGTGCTGGCCCAGCCTCCCCTGTGCAGCCCACCTGCGTGGCCCAGCCCACCTCCTTCCCCCCCCCTTGTCCTCTTCTTCCTCTGCCAGTAGGCAGAGGCGAGGCGTGGCGCGCGCCCGAAGAGCGCCGGCCACCTCCTGCTTCGCCGTGGCAGCCTCCCCGACCCCCTCGCGACGCCACGGAGACGGCCTCGACCCCCCTCGACCGTCTCTCCCTCTCTGGATCCCCTCCTCCTCCTCTGTTCTCCCTCCCTCTCGTCACTGAACGCACCTGGGAGCGCCGCTCGCCGTAGCCATGACCACGGCCACCCCCTCCCCTCTCCGGCGTGCTCCCGAGCTCCTGCACCTCGTCGCCAACCCCCTCACCGAGCCA
>NW_021216123.1:0-1460 GCF_002162155.2 Triticum dicoccoides | reverse complement strand
TTCATCTCCCGAGAATCCCGCAACGTCATCTCGTCGATTTGTGTTGCAACCTTTCGTTTTTCTTCCTAGACTCGATGAGTCTGGAATATCCTGACACCAACCAGATCTGAACCTCAGGCAGATATAATGGTTGGAACATTTCCCAAGAACTATAATACTGGTCCCTCGATAACCGGTAAAGTGGATGTCATGGCCAACACACCCAGCCGGAAGACCTATTATTGTAGTATCCTGATTGAATAAGTTGGCCACCTCCGCATAAGGACTTCGTAGGATTTACTCCTTAGATGTTCCTTATGGATTTCTTTTGTGTTCCCGAAGTCCGACCTTTACTTGATGTTCTAGATACCAGACCATTTCTATGAATGGGTTACACTAGCACATCAAGGAGAACATTAGAAGCGGAGTGCTAAATGTCTCTCGGTCGATCATCCAGATTTTGTTCCCTGGCCCCGCCAAGGGTGAAATCTGAGAAGGTGTTATCTTCCTCTGCATCTGCATCCTCCATCACCATTCATCATGGTAGTAAGTTGTGTTGCCAGGATCCTTGACACGGATATTGGTAAAACCTTGATGAATGTGGAAATGCTCAAGTTCTTGAGAGCACGCACAAGCGCTACGTGTTATCATCGGCTCTAACTGAGATTCCTCTCAGTTTCCTCGGCAGTGCTATGACCTTTTCAAACAGTGAATTCACTCTCTATTGTTGGGTTCTTCCCCAGTTACCAGAATCATTCCCAGCATTTGCATTTTGTTCCCAGCTTGCACCGCCAATGTGCCATTCTACCATGGGTCTCTTCCATTTCCGGTGATAAGCAAATTCATCCATTACGTTGTCTTCAACAAGGTAATCCACATCATCCAAGTCCGAGTATGCTATTCTACCGACCCCCGCCAGTCGATTGCTATGATTT
This sequence comes from Triticum dicoccoides, assembly GCF_002162155.2. Taxonomy (NCBI): domain Eukaryota; kingdom Viridiplantae; phylum Streptophyta; class Magnoliopsida; order Poales; family Poaceae; genus Triticum; species Triticum dicoccoides. The sequence goes on along the minus strand of NW_021216123.1, from coordinate 546 downwards.
GCCTTAGGCTGATATAGAGAGTCTCAATGATCTCTATATCAAAGGTAATTCTTTTTGCCACTTGGATATTTCTACGAGTCACCTACCCTAAGGTGCCTCGTTGTGGTGTCATGGCAACTCAACTCCTCGCTACATTGACAATCGTTTACCACCTTTTTAAGTGTGGAATTGTTGTCCACCTAGTGAACCTTCGTCATCCGTTTCTTTCCACCCCTCTTGATGTGTATCTCGTGTCTCCACCCGAGAGATGGTTCTATGTCTCATTCCGTGAGTTGTTCGACCTTCGAGAAGTTCGATCCTTCTAGAGTTTCCCTTTCCTCTTCTTGTCATGATTAGTTGGAGTTCTCAGAACAAGACGACAAGACAAAGATGGTGATCGAATCAACGTTCATTTGAAGTGCAACCTGGATCGTGAAGATTATACTAGTTTGCGTTTCCCCTTCATCTTACCCTACGCTTGAATCTCGAGACGAGATTCTTGTTTAGTGGGGGTGAGTTGTCACATCCCTAGCTTCTGGTAATGCACTAGGCTAGACCTCATGTGAG
>NW_021216122.1:0-1628 GCF_002162155.2 Triticum dicoccoides | reverse complement strand
CAACATATATGGATTTTGTCATATGATTTCCTATGTTCAAGTAATAAGCAATTCACAATGTCAAGTATGGTTCAAAAACTTCATTGGGAACTAACAAACTGTAATCTCAGTCATTGAAGCAATCGCAATTTACCGTAACATCAGAAAGAGTCTATAATAGAGCTTTTCAGCAAGCTCACATACTCAACCATCTCGTAGTCCCCTATAATTGTTAACACTCACGCAATACTTGTGGTTATAAAGTTTCAGCCGGACACTAAGAAAGATAGGGGCTTATTATGTTGCCTCCCAACATATTCACCTTTAGGTGATGTCAACAATAATAGCCTATGCCAACTTACATCCAATTGGATATATGTATCATGATCTTTCAAACACGAGGAGCTTGCCAAAGGATAAAATGAAAAAGGGAAAGATGAAGATCACCTTGACTCAAGCGTAAAGTAAAAACATAAAGTAAAAGAAAGGCCCTTCGCAGAGGGAAGCAGAGGTTGTCATGCGCTTTTAGGGTTGATGCACGAAATCTTAATGCAAAAGAACGTCACTTTATATTGCCCCTTGTATGTGGACCTTTATTATGCAGTCCGTCGCTTTTATTACTTCCACAACAAGTTCGTACAAAGCTTATTTTCTCTGCACTAATAAGTCATACATATTTAGAGAGCAATTTTTATTGCTTGCACCGATGACAACTTACTTGAATGATCTTACTCAATCCATAGGTAGGTATGGTGGACTCTCATGGCAAAACTGGGTTTGAGGATATTTGGAAGCACAAGTAGTATCTCTACTTGGTGCTAGGAATTTGGCTAGCATGACGGGGAAAGTCAAGCTCAACATGTTTGGAAGGACAATGACAATATACTTTAACTGAGATGTCGGAAAACATAAACCATTACATTGTCTTCCTTGTCCAACATCAACTCTTTTAGGATGTCATAATTAATGAGTGCTTCACAATCATAAAAGATAGGAGTGTGATGGTGATACGATACCGGGGCACCTCCCCCAAGCTTGGCAGTTGCCAAGGGGAGTGCCCATACCCATGGGATTATTTCTCCTTCTTCACAGTTGGTGTTATGATCTTCTTGGCGATGATGCCCTTCAGGATACTATTCTCCTCCTCGAGCTTATTGACTTATCGTTTGAGGTCCAAAATTTCTTTACGGAGCTTGCCCGTAACGGCCAAAGCTACTTTTACCCAAGGATGCCGCATAGCTTCTAGAGAACACGTGAAACTCTTTTTCATATTTTCACAAGAAAGAAATCTAGAGTTGGAAGGGATGACCGAGGCAGGGACAACCAGGCTAGGTAGTTCCCCTATAGTGAAATTTGCTTGGGGACGAGAGGTGACTTCTTGATCTTCCTCCATGGCATCTATCCTTTACAAATCAGCCTCCATCTCATCCTCCGTTGATGGTCCAAAGCGATAGGCATCGCCGTTTGCTCCTAGACCTGGCGTTGGGTGAGACACTCGGCTCTCCCCAACTGATTCCTGAGAAGACATCTTGCTTTATTCTGCAACAGGAACAACTCGAAACGAAAACTGAGGATATTTGCGTGATACGGTGGTCAAAACCTTCGGGAGTATATATAATGAATTTTTACCGACCAAAATACGTAACATA
>NW_021216121.1:0-1004 GCF_002162155.2 Triticum dicoccoides | reverse complement strand
TTTAAATTTCATTTAAATTTGAAATGAGGATTGGTGGAACCCTCAGAATCATTTTTGAAAATGACCTAAATAAAAATTTCTCCAAAAGGGTCCAAGAAAATGCTCATGATGCCCTCTAAAAATATTGGACAGAGATAAAAATCAAAACAATATTTTTAGGAGCTCATGGATAATTATTTTGGCCATTTGGATTAATTCGATAAATATTTGCATTGGAAATATATTTCTATATATATGAAATATGGTCCAAAAATTATGCCAATTATACAAGAGCTCTGGAATAATACCATTAGCCCCTACAAAAATTGGCATAATAAAATTAAATGATTTAATATAGTTATTAAATCAAACAAATGTCAGAAAGTTAGAAAAGAAAACAGAAAAGGGGAGAGAGACTTACCTGGGCCACTTACCGGCCCATCTCCAGCTGGCGGCCCAGCCCACCCCCGCTGCCTTCTGTCGTCCCCCTCCTCGGACAGAAGGACGAGGGCGTGTGCCCGACGCTCGCCGGCACGCGCGCGCGCCAACTCCCCCCCTGCTGGCCACCTCCTGCTTCCTTCTCTCGCCCTCGATGCCCCGGACGAAGCCACGCAGCTGCCCCGCACCGCTCTCACTCTCCCTCGCCCTCCTCCTCTTCCCCTGCTCTCTCTCCCTCTCACCCGAAGCACTGCCGTCGCCGCAGCTCGCCACCGACGCGCTCCCCGCCGTCCCCTCGCCCCTCCGTAGAGCCCCCGAGCTCCGCCGCAACCCCCTCTACCTCCTCATCGAGCCAAGCAAGACGGAGCATCCCGTGGAGCCATCGCCGTCGCCATCCTCGCCTCCGGCCGCCGTGGGTACTCGCCGTCGATTCGGGAGCTTCCGGGCATCCCCGACCTCGCCCTCGCGCTCGCTGGATCCGCGGTGAGCTCCTCCACCGTTCCCCTCTCTTCTCCCTCCCGTTCCCGTGCCGTAGCGCCGCTCCCCACCACGGCCGAAGCCCCTCGCCGCCGTCCATGTCGCCGCCG
>NW_021216120.1:0-957 GCF_002162155.2 Triticum dicoccoides | reverse complement strand
CCCCCCCCCAAGTGCCCCCGTCCCACCTAACCCTGTAGCGTTTGACCACGGGATCTAGCCCTTTGACTTTGCATGGACGGGCTTTGACCAGTGGACCTCCCGACCCGGTTGTGTTAGGTCAGCCCATAGGAACACTTTGGAGCAACATCCGGGCCAGACCCACAGCAAGATCCCCTCCGTGTAGACCCCACGCGTCCGTTTCCCCCCTCCAGGTGCCGGTGGCGGCGCCGTCCGTGAGGGGGGGCACACCCCGGACACGCGTGCCGGGCGTTTTCAACCGCCACAACACTTCCAGACTTGTGAGAGGCCGCCTACGCAAGATTTGGCGGCATGCTAGCCCCCGGAGGCCGCCGGCCACAGCCGTAGACGCGCGAAGGGCAATCCGCGTAGAGGGAATTTTTCGGATACTTCTCCATCACCAAAATTATGAAAAAATACCATCGTTCCTATAGCACATGTGCCCGCGTCATGCAAAAAAACTCATGATTTTATCGCGCTCCGAGTATTTAGTAATATTGACGCCGCATCGTTACCGCAGAACGTCTACTACCGTGTCATCGCCGTCCGTGAGGGGGGGCCACGCACCGGAGACGCGTCCCGCCTCTTCGGACATGCCACCACACCACCCTGCATGTATAAGGGCCCGGTGCGACGCTCCGGTGGCATTGCTACCCCCAGTGCCCCCGTCCCGCCTAACCCTGTAGCGTTTGACCACGGGATCTAGCCCTTTGACTTTGCACGGACGGGCTTTGACCAGTGGACCTCCCCACCCGGTTGTGTTAGGTCAGCCCATAGGAACACTTTGGAGCAACATCCGGGCCAGACCCACAGCAAGATCCCCTCCGTGTAGACCCCACGCGTCCGTTTCCCCCCTCCAGGTGCCGGCGGCGGCGCCGTCCGTGAGGGGGGCACACCCCGGACACGCGTGCCGGGCGTTTGCAACCGCCACAACACTTC
>NW_021216119.1:0-1310 GCF_002162155.2 Triticum dicoccoides | reverse complement strand
GTAACCGCCCGCACACTCACGGGGCTCCGCCCCAGCAGCCACGCCCGAACCCGATAGGCCCCTATGGGCGTATGACAAATGGGGCCCACGCCCAGAACATATTTAAAAAAAAGTAAAATAAAAAATAAAAATAATTAATTTAAGAAATAACTAACTTAATTAATTGTGATTAAATCAATTAACCAACTAATTAAACTAATTACACATTAGTTACCTAATTAACCTGATCTGTTGATAAGTTAATTTAGCAGTCAATGACAGTGGGGCCCACCCCTAATTAATACTAATTAGGATAACTAAATTGTTTAATTAAAATGTGTCACTGACCAGTGGGACCCACTGGTCAGGTTGACCAGTCAACTCTATTGACTGCTGAAATCAGCATGACATCATGCTGATGTCATAAATCCATTTTCGAATTAAATTAAATAATTAATTAAATTCCTGAAATTAATAAAATCTTTAGAAAATCATATCTTTTAATCCGTAACTCGGATTAAATTATTTTCAATATGAAAGTTGCTCAGAACAACGAGACGATTCCGGATATGCAACCCGTTCGTCCGCCACACCCCCCTAGCATATCGAACACACAACTTTCCCCCTCCGGTTCATCTGTCCGAAAACACGGAACACCGGGGATACTTTCCCGGATGTTCCTCCCCCCCTCACCGGTATCACCTCATACCGCGTTAGAACACGTCTAGCTCTGCTTGTTGTCCTGTTATGCACTTGCTTGCTATGTATTTACTGTTTGTTCCCCCTCTTCTCTCCGGTAGACCCTGTGACGATGCTGATGCCCCTGTGGTAGACTACGTCACCGACGACCCCTCCTTGTCTGAGCAACCAGGCAAGCCCCCCCCCCTTGATCACCAGATATCGCCTATTCTCCTCTATACTGCTTGCATTAGAGTAGTGTAGCATGTTACTGCTTTCCGTTAATCCTATTCTGATGCATAGCCTGACCTTGTTGCTACATCTGTTGATACCTTACCTGCAATCCTAAATACTTAGTATAGGATACTAGTTTATCATCATTGGCCCTACATTCTTGTCAGTCTGCCTTGCTATACTATTGGGTCGTGATCACTCGGGAGGTGATCACGAGTATATACTATACATACATACATACATACTGTACAGATGGTGACTAAAGTCGGGTCAGCTCGATGAGTACCCGCAAGTGATTCTGATGAGGGGGCTAAAAGGACAGGTGGATCCATCCCGGTAGAGGTGGGCCTGGGTTCCCGACGGCCCCCGACTGTTACTTTGTGGCGGAGCGACAGGGCAGGTTGAGACCACCTAGGAGA
>NW_021216118.1:0-1062 GCF_002162155.2 Triticum dicoccoides | reverse complement strand
TTTTACCCTTGCCTTTCTTGAACTTAGTGGTTTTATTGACCATCAACACTTGATGTTCCTTCCTGACTTCTACCTCTGCTGATTTCAGCATAGCAAATACTTCAGGAATGGTCTTTTCCATCCCCTGCATATTGAAGTTCATCACAAAGCTCTTGTAGCTTGGTGGAAGCGACTGGAGGATTCTGTCAATGACCGCATCATCCGGGAGATTAACTCCCAGCTGAGTCAAGCGGTTATGCAACCCAGACATAGTGAGTATGTGCTCACTGACAGAACTGTTTTCCTCCATCTTACAGCTGAAGAATTTGTCAGAGACTTCATATCTCTCGACCCGGGCATGAGCTTGGAAAACCATTTTCAGCTCTTCGAACATCTCATATGCTCCATGTCTCTCAAAACGCTTTTGGAGCCCCGGCTCTAGGCTGTAAAGCATGCCGCACTGAACGAGGGAGTAGTCATCGAAACATGCCTGCCAAGCGTTCATAACATCTTGTTCTGCAGGGAGAACGGGTGCGTCACCAAGCGGTGCTTGTAGGACATAATCTTTCTTGGCAGCTATGAGGATGATCCTTAGGTTCCGGACCCAGTCCGTATAGTTGCTGCCATCGTCTTTCAGCTTAGTTTTCTCTAGGAATGCGTTGAAGTTGAGGACTACGTTGGCCATTTGATCTACAAGACATATTGCAAAGATTTTAGACTAAGTTCATGATAATTAAGTTCAACTAATCAAATTATTAGTGAACTCCCACTTAGATTAGACATCCCTCTAGTCATCTAAGTATTACATGATCCGAGTTAAACTAGACCGTGTCTGATCATCACGTGAGACGGACTAGTCAACATCGGTGAACATCTTCATGTTGATCGTATCTTCTATACGACTCATGCTCGACCTTTCGGTCTTCTGTGTTCCGAGGCCATGTCTGTACATGCTAGGCTCGTCAAGTCAACCTAAGTGTTTGCATGTGTAAATCTGTCTTACACCCGTTGTATGTGAACGTCTGAATAAAACATCCGATCATCACGTGGTGTTTTGAAACAGCGAACTGTCGCAACGGTGCA
>NW_021216117.1:0-1738 GCF_002162155.2 Triticum dicoccoides | reverse complement strand
TGTCTTTGAAGGTGATCATATTGATCTTACCTTATCGACTGCTCTTACTAAAACAAGTTGTATTTTCAACTGATTAATAGCCCTGTTGTTCTTAAAAATGCTCATCACATGCTCAAGACAATCTGATTAACCGATAGACTTAACGTATCTTTTTTTAACACTATGTCTGCTTTTATCCGCGACTGATTTCTCTGATATCTCTCCCGTGCTGTGATGCAATTACTGTAAGCAGCTCCTCGTGGCCTTATGTTTTATGTTCTCGGGCACTGCAGGATACCAAGCGAGTGTTTAGGATCCCACACCGGGCATTTCTTGACATGCTCCTAGCACACCTTACGCTAATCACCGGCTCAGTATGATCGTGTTGTACATGACGACGGCAAGATTGTGTGACCATCTTTTTCAACACCTCTACATTGGATCTTGGAGGACCAATCAGTATGAACGCGTCGTGTCGTCATTCCTCCTGGTCTACATTATGCCCAAGACATGCAAAGTTGTGGATTGTCTGTAAGCTACCATGTGCTTTTGCACGTCCTATGCCTGTGATATTTGCTACTAAACCTATTGTTCTACGTGCTTTCTATGTTCATACATTGTTAGGTGGCTCCTTATTGTGTGCATACAAACAAACCTTACTTCTGATTGATTCTTTGTTAGTTTTTTATTCTTATCATGGTTGACAGAATAATAAGTGCAAAATTTATTTTGCTTAAATCTGGTTGCTTGGCTGACAAAGATATGCTTTCTATGCTTGTGATGCTTTCTATGCTATGGATTTTATGTATTGGATTAGGGCCAATGCTTACTTAGGCCATTTTAATTTTGATAAGCCTATTGTTAAAGTTCAAGATACTACGGTTGATGGCTGAGTACAACTGTACATAGATTGTCCTTGGATTTTCCTTTACGGTATATACTGAGTGAATTGTGAATACTGTTACCTTGGCCATTATTCTTTGTATGGTGTATACAGTGTGAATGCATATGCTAAACTTGGTGTTTGGATCGGCACCCTCACGCCAGGGCGCGATGCCGATCTAGTATGCCATGAGATGAGGTAAAAAGATTTCATCTAGCATGTGCTTGATAAGATATGAAGATTATAAGTCTTGACCCCCAAAAGACATGAAAACTGAATCCAGTGCTCTACTCTGTAGCACTAACTATTGCGTTATGTTGTGAGAGGCATCATCATTTGGTTTACTATTTCGTGGCATCATCATTTTAGTACATCTTATTTGTAAAATGTACACCATTTTAGAGAAGACTGGCGAGGATATCACTATTGGGCCCTTCATCTTCACTCAGATCAGTAATCAATCAAGTTTGCAACCAGTCGGCCTGGTTAGTTCAGACCTGTTAGAATAAACCCGAGGTGCTCCGTCGATCTAACGAGGATCAAGCAATCACACCAGCACAACACTGAGATTTGTTAACAAGGTTCACCGATATGGCTACATCTTCGGAGCATGACTATGGGCGCTCCTCCCCATGACACCGCTACAATACCGCACCCCGGCCGCCCGAGCGCCGGCACACGCCGCCGGCTCCCCCCGCGTGCCTGTGCTATTATGTTGGCATAGGTTACATCGTGTGTCTACCCTCGATATATATGAGAGGCCTAGAATACAAGTGTCCTATTAGGACACAACTCCTACCCTGTTTACACACAGTCCAAAACCAAGTCCAACTGTAACCTACCTTGTACAATAATATTTGACACAACTCTAACAAA
>NW_021216116.1:0-5642 GCF_002162155.2 Triticum dicoccoides | reverse complement strand
TTTGTTTTCCCGCCTAATTTAACTGTTTGACCAGTCAACTACTACTGGTCATACTCGATCCAGAGAGCTGCGGGAAGCGAGCGTTGGCTCCTTGTTGGGTCAGCACATAAAGGAGGGTGCATGAGCGCCAGCGCTTAAGGCGCTGGGGAGGAGCTCTCGACGGGAACTCCTATGCCGCATTCTGTGGCAGATTGTCGAGCTATCGCATAGGTTATTCCCCCGGATTAACAACAACGCTTAGCTGGGATTCGAACCCGTGACCGCGAGCGTGTAGACAGGGGTTGCTAGCCACTGTGCCCGATTCAATTTGATGGTCAAAAGGCCTAGTCAAACCGGCAGATTGGATTAATTTTCTTTTTTTGATCTTTTATTGTAAATTCTGATTATATTTTTTTACATGTAGGAACGTTTTTGACAGAACCCACACGAGTTTTAAAAAAAATGTTAGCAATTTTTCAATTTGAAAGCAAATTTGCAGAACAGGAACAATTTTGAAGTTGTGGACGAATATTGAAAAACACGAACATTTTTTTAATTACGATCAATTTTCGATAAACACAGAAAAGTTTTGGAGGAGTCGTCACTTTTGGTTGGCTAAGAGCACACTACGTATCGCCTGTTGGGCGCTCCTTGGGATTTTATTTTCGTATTTTCTGAACGTGTTTTTGAGGTTGATATGGTTTTTTTTCAGGTTTTCTCGCTTTTCAGTTTTGTCTGGTTTTGCCAAGATTTTGGAGAATTTTTTTGTTTTGGAGGAGGCATAAGTTTTTTTCCACAAAAAAATAAGGTTTTTTTTCTTCTGCAAGAGGCACATAACTGGTTATCATGGAGGCACAAGTTTGCTTCCGCGAGCGGCACAACTGTGTCTCTCAGCACGAGAAAATGCATTTTTTTCCTCCATGCGAAACACAGGTTTGCTTCTTGTGAAGGCATAGGTTTGTTTCCACAAGAGACACAGTTGTGCCTCTCGAAAAGAAAAAAACATTTTTTTATTCACGTGAGGAACATATTTGATTCTCTTGGAGGCATAGATTTCTTTTCGCAAGACGCGTAGTTGTGCCTCTCAAAAAGGAAAAAAAAACATGTGTATTTTTGCTTTTACGAGAGGCACAAGTTTGCTTATTATGGAGGCACAAGTTTGTTTCCGCGAGAGGCATAGCTGCGCCTCTCAAAAAGGGAAAACACGTATTTTTCTGCCACAAGAGGCACAAGTTTGATTTTGCGGAGGCACTTGTTTGCTTCCACGAGAGACACAAAGAGACACAAAGCGTTCCAGACCCAAGCGCAACAGGCCAAAGTGCATGCACTATGGTTGGCCCATACACAGAGGTTGATTGACCCAAACAACTAGCTACCGCAAGGCTCCTGCGAGGCAGCCGGCCTGAAAACTTTGCCCGAAACCAAGCAAAGCTGCCTAATTGTCGCCTGAAATGATGGATTCTGGCCTAGAGGGATGAATTGTGAGATCTGACAAGTTTAGCCATTTTTTACCTAAATTTGGGGCATTTTTATGTAAAATTCACCTAAAACCTGGCTAGTGCTTCGGTCAAGTTGTGGGCTTGGTTGGGCTTTGCCTCGGACGGGCCTGGCTTCAGTTGGTTGTTCGTCGTCAAGATCGGTTACCATCGTCAAGGTCGGGGTAAAAAGAGAGGCGACAGTATACGTCCATAGGCCATGTGTACATATATTTATATTGAAGAGATGCGTATCGTCCAGGTCGGGGTAAAATAAAAGAGAGGCGAGTCCATAGGCCATGTGTACATATATTTATATTGAAGAGATGCGTACGTACGTTCAGCTAACACAATACATGCTCCTGCATGAATCGAGTGCACGAACGTGTTTTAAGAAGCTAGCTAAACTTGGCTCAGGTCGACGGTCTATGACTATTTTATAAGTACAAATAATCACTTTAATCAGGTTCTCTGTTTTTTGGCATGTTATTTCTTGGGATTAATCACCATAAACCAAATCTAGAGCAAAAAGAATCTCTATTATTAAAGGAGAATCGAACGTCGTGATGGTTCGACCTCCTTCTCAATGTAGGATCCATCCTTCGCTACTCCCCCACGGGCCCACCTCGTGTGATCCATGTTTCTTGGCACTCGCACGTTGATGTGAAAACTGAAACTCAGAAGAAAAGGAAAAAAACGACCCACACCACATGCGCACGTCTCCCACCTCCCACGCCCCCATCGGCCCCCAAGCCCCACGTCTCTCCCCAGAAAATCGCAGCTGCCGGCCTCTTCCTTCGTCGCTCGACTCGGCCAATGCGATGAGGACGGACGGATCCTTCTGTCCTCTCACCCACGACCTCTCGCTTTCCCGCCGTCGACCCTACGTCGTCTCTGCCCGCCATCCCCTTTCCCGTCGTGTGACTTCCGCGGCAGACAGGGAAGTCGGCAACCACCGAGGCTCATGGCCCTCCTACACTTGCCGGAGCCATCAGCTGGAACCAAGGTCGCTGACCCGCAAGACGTGCTTACTGCAACTCGGCTAGATTACTGGTTTAGGTCATGATTCAGTACTACTATCTTAACATCTGCAGGAAGGTGACGGCCATGGGCAGGGGTTTCTAGCTCCTCCTTGATCAGTTCATCCCGCAGTCACCATCGTCTTCCAGGCGACCATGCCAGATTCGCGTCATCATCATCATCGCAGGCAGGCGGTGGTGGCTGCGGTGAGGGCACGTGCGGCAGGGAGGACCATAACCCTGACTTCAGTACGTGATGTTACAGGTGCGTCAATATCGATCCTCTCCTTCACGTTTTCGTCATGTTCATGCCGTGCGTGCAGAACAAACAGGGTCATGTCAAGTTGATCCTTGGTCAAGATATATGAACCAGTAGCAAATACTGAAACCAATGTTTCAGTTGTCCCTCTTAACAAACAGGGTCATGTCAGGGTATAAAATTCTGAAACCAATATTTCACCTGGCCGTACCTTTGGCAGACAGCAATACGTGCACATAGGAAACCTGACATGCCTTGTGAAGGAATGATCTTTTAGTAGCGTAGGTAGTCAAAGCTAGCTCGAGTCACTGGATTGATTGATGAGTCTCTTGATTGATGGATTAGCAAGAAACACGTATATGAAAGCTGATTTTATAGCCATTGGCAGGTAAGCTGCCTGTTATTCAAAATTCTTCAAGTCACGATAGTTACAAGCTATGTTTATATTTCTTCAACTCAAGGTGATTACAATCAAGGAGCTACATGCATTTATATACGCTTATATACCACCTGATGACCTCACTAAGTAGAATTAGGATTTGTATACGCTTCTACTGAAATTGACTATTGTGTGGGCCTTGATTCATGAGGGGTCTACCTTAGAGTTTTAATGATTACCCTTTCGAACATGCAACACTAGGGCTGTGCTCAATTCTGGTTCTTTGGTCAATTTTTATGTGTTTTTCTCTTCAGACATTTTGTTACATCCAGTTGGGTTCTAAGTTCTAACTGGAGTTGCAAATAAATAATTGTGTTCCAGCTTTCAAAAAAAGGACTCCACATACCTTGATGCTTATTTCTTATATAAGCAGCAACCCATTAAGTTGTCTCTTCCTTGACACCATTTTCTATTGCAGGTTGTTGCAGGGAATATATACAGTTTTTGCAAGAGAAAAAAATGGCTTGTGTTCGGGTGAGGCCCAGATACAACATCCCACATTTTCTTTTCGAAATCATCTCTACTTAACTACAAGGTAATCAGTTGAAGGATGCTGATGTTTTTGCTTTGTCACTACAAGCTTGGAAACTTAAACTTCACCGGCATTAGAAAGTAACTTTAGTTATAGTTATATGGGATACAAGGACTGTAGGAGGTAACGTGATCCGTTTCTGTAGGTTGTGGTTGCAACTTGGATGCAGAGGAATAGTAGTTTGGCTGCTGAGGTATCAAGGTAAGGAAAAAGAAATATTGCCCCATTGTTTATCATTTTGTCTGGTTAGGATCATAGTGTATTTTAAGCCCATATCTATAGCTCTGAATTATATATTCACACGTACGAAGAAAAAGTAAGATTAAGTTTGTTTCATCCTTTGGGTGTATATACTGAAGTTCCTGAGTGACAAAGGCTCTTTGAGAAATAGTAATATCAAGTCTGTTTTTATCACATAATGCAGGATTATTAAACGCAAACAAATCCAAGCGGTATTTGTCATTTGCTGTAAAGCCCTTGAAAATGCCTCCAGTAGAAATGTCAAAGGCTCTTTGAGAAACTTGTACATTTATCTCTTCTTTACTTGCCTTTAATGACAAACATGATAGTACCCAAATTAATTTCAGGAAGGTACTCCTGTAAGAGGAAACTTTTGAGATGTATCAAGCAATAAAAATCTTCTCATGTCATTTCAATTTAATCTATAATGCAGAGATAAAAAACAGTTTTTCCATTCACCACATGGAGATCGCATTAACTAAGCGTTGTGAGGCAAGCCATGATGTTCTTCAAAATATGTGGACAATAAGGTTGCTGAGTGAGCAATTCTTTTTGCTTCTATGGTGTTCTCAGGGAGGGATATTTCGTGGCCTTGATGATATATGCAAAACAAATTTTGTAGGATTTTTAGCACCCTTTGGAGAGAAAGACAGTAAATGAGGAATGATGTTTAAATACTATTGAGTTTTTCTTTTATTTTCTTCTTGGTTCAGTTTGGAACCAACCTTCTATGTAGCTGAAATTTTATGTATCATATTAGGTCAGTGTTTGCATTGTGAAAGATTGTCTTATGTTATTTGAACCTTGCCATATCGAGAGTACTTTTTATTTTCATGTTGTTTGTAAAAACTGCCTCTTTTGATGCAATCAGTAGAGCCACAAAACTGTTATTCACTGCTTAGGCATATGAACATGGACATGTGGATGAATTGTGAAATGATGCTGGCTAGCTTGTTACATATAGGCATTGCATGGCATGCATAGTCCTAATTTATATTCTGCATCAACTTGACAGTTTTGTAAGTTCCGTTCATATTATTTGCATGACATATAAGTATCTATTTATTTAGCTCCTTAAAGATTGTAAAGTGCAGGTGCACAATCAAAGGCTTCATTGTTCTTGCCCGCAAAAAAAAGGCTTCACTTTTTTTGTTTAAAAAAGGCTTGTTTGGTCATAGTTCGTTGGGAAAGGTAAGGTTATGGAAATATTGTCTCTTTCGACAAAACTCGCACCGATAGGGTGGTCACAGATTATTAATAATTTAATAACATACACAAAGTTTGTTGTCTTTACAATGAATCAAACAGAACACGTTGAAGTCTCAAAGAAAACATAATATGTAAATTTAGATGGTGAGGTTCTGATTCGATATTCTTACCTTATGTACTATTTTGTTCATAAAATGTTTTACACTCGCATGTTCGGTCGGAAAGGCCTTGGGCTGCTAGCAGTTAAATTTTGGAGTAGTTTTTTGTATTGATCTGCAATACCCTAATGATAAGAAATGATTTTTTTATCGTATGACTCTTATATATTCATATATTCCTTCAATTTTGCAGAAACTCCAGCAAATTGTGAACCTGTATGTATCAAAGAATTTTCTGAATTATGTTTGCGCATATGGCAATATGAAAAGGTAGGGCCATAATGATGGTACGCATAGTGGGAGTGGAAGAGAAGCATGTGTCGTCGCCAAAG
>NW_021216115.1:0-1047 GCF_002162155.2 Triticum dicoccoides | reverse complement strand
AGGCTCGTCAAGTTAACCCTAAGTGTTTTCGCTGTGTAAAACTGTCTTACACCCGTTGTATGTGAACGTAAGAATCCATCACACCCGATCATCACGTGGTGCTTAGAAGCGACGAACTGTAGCAACGGTGCACAGTTAGGGGAGAACACTTCTTGAAATTTTGTAAGGGATCATCTTATTTACTACCGTCGTCCTAAGTAAACAAGATGCATAAACATGATAAACATCACATGCAATCAAATAGTGACATGATATGGCCAATATCATTTTGCTCCTTTTGATCTTCATCTTCGGGGCTCCATGATCATCATCGTCACCGGCATGACACCATGATCTCCATCATCATGATCTCCATCATCGCGTCTTCATGAAGTTGTCACGCCAACGACTACTTCTACTTCTATGGCTAACGCGTTTAGCAATAAAGTAAAGTAATTTACATGGCGTTCTTCAATGACACGCAGGTCATACAATAAATAAAGACAACTCCTATGGCTCCTGCCGGTTGTCATACTCATCGACATGCAAGTCGTGAATCCTATTACAAGAACATAATCAATCTCATACATCACATATATCATGCATCACATCCTTTTGGCCATATCACATCACATAGCATACCTTGCAAAAACAAGTTAGACGTCCTCTAATTGTTGTTTGCATGTTTTACGTGGCTGCTATGGGTTTCTAGCAAGAACGTTTCTTACCTACGCAAAACCACAACGTGATATGCCAATTGCTATTTACCCTTCATAAGGACCCTTTTCATCGAATCCGTTCCGACTAAAGTGGGAGAGACTGGCACCCGCTAGCCACCTTATGCACCAAGTGCATGTCAATCGGTGGAACCTGTCTCACGTAAGAGTACGTGTAAGGTCGGTCCGGGCCGCTTCATCCCACAATACCGTCGAAACAAGATTGGACTAGTAACGGTAAGCATATTGAACAACATCAACGCCCACAACTACTTTGTGTTCTACTCATGCAAAGAATCTACGCAATAGACCTAGCTCATGATGCCACTGTTGGGGAACGTAGCAGAAATTC
>NW_021216114.1:0-1191 GCF_002162155.2 Triticum dicoccoides | reverse complement strand
TGCGGGTGTTAAACTTTCTCGGAATGGACCGAGATTTGCCAAGCGGCCTTGGTACACCACCGGTAGACCGCCTGTCAAGTTTCGTGCCATTTGGAGTCCGTTTGATACTCCAACGGTTAACTGGGGAACTGTAAAGGCCTCGTGTGTGTTGCAGCCTAACACCCCTTCAAAGTGGCCCAATAACCCATCCATCCTCTCGGCCGTTCGATCACGATCGCGTGGCCGAAAACCGCTTCCCATTTGGAATCTCCTAGCTCCCTCTACCTATAAATATGTGCCCCCCTCAAGATTCGCGGATGAAACCCTAAGAAATAGCCCCCGCCGCCGCCACATTTTTTCCACCGCCGCCGGACCCGTCCGCCTCCGCCGCCCGCGCCAATCGGCGAGCGACATGTGGCGCCGCGCCCACATCGCCGCGCCTCCCCGCCGCCAGGCCCGCCCGGGCCGTGCCCCAAGCCGTCCGCCGCCCGCGCCCTACTGCTCCGCCGCCCGTGCCTCGCCCGTGAACGCGCGGCTCCGCTCACCGCCGCCCTGCGCCCTCCACCTCGCCCGCACCGCCACCGAGCGCGCGGTCGCCGCTCTGGTCGCCTGCCGTCGCGCCACGCCGGATCCGGCCGGATCTCGCCGCCCCGACCCGCTGGCGTCCTCTCCGGCCGTCTTCTCCACCAACTCCGGCAAGTCTCCGGCATGCCTCGGTTTCCGTGCGAGGAACCCTAGATCCATTTCGGAGGGGTATAATTTCTCAAAGTCTTTCTGGGATACATTTTATGCCCCTGTTTGTGATGCCATAACTTCTCATCCGTAGCTTCGTTTCGTGCGTGTGATATATCAAAATGTTCATCGTGATGTTCTCTTCATTTTGTTCCATTGTGTCATTCTTGTTTGAGTCCATCCTGATGCACAAATGACTGTTGCAAGGGTGCTATAAAATGTTAGTTCCTGATTCTTAGCAGATTATGAGTATTTGTCATTTTTGCTACATTTCTTGTGTGCTGCATATGGGCATAAGCTCTACATGTGTTTTGGGCTATGACATGCCATCTTTACAGGGGTGTATGCCATGTATTTTTGTGATCAATGTGGTGACTAGCACAAGCATGCAAAGTAGCTCTCGTGATATTGCTGATTTCAGGGATTTAGAATTTCACTAAGTCATTTCCCTGTTGCTATTTTTATGCCATCCATGCCCCT
>NW_021216113.1:0-704 GCF_002162155.2 Triticum dicoccoides | reverse complement strand
GCACATGCTATGCGGGTGAAATGATGATACCATGCCAAGTTTCAACATTTTTAGAATTAATTTTGTAGTGATTTTCAATTTCACGGTCATTTAGCTCTCTAAACAATTAGGTAAATGACCGAAAAACAACAAATGATGTCAGAACATGTTGGAAATTGATGACGTTGCTTTGAATGCTGCATACTGAACACAAAAGAAGTTCGAAGTTCAAATAAGTTTAAAAAACATCAAAGTGCCTGTGTAACAGATGAGTTCTCGTCCGAAACCCTGATACTCCGAAAGAGTTTGTCTAGTTTGTACATGAAGTGCGTCTAGTTTTTTCCGTGACCCTCTCTACTCTTTCGCACATGCTATGCGGGTGAAATGATGATACCATGCCAAGTTTCAACATTTTTAGAATTAATTTTGTAGTGATTTTCAATTTCACGGTCATTTACCTCTCTAAACAATTAGGTAAATGACCGAAAAACAACAAATGATGTCAGAACATGTTGGGAATTGATGACGTCGCTTTGAATGCAGCATACTGAACACAAAAGAAGTCTGGAGTTCAAATAAGTTTAAAAAACATTGAAGTGTCCATGTAACAGATGAGTTCTCGTTCGAAACCCTCTCTACTCTTTCGCACATGCTATGCGGGTGAAATGATGATACCATGCCAAGTTTCAACATTTTCAGAATTCATTTTGTAGTGATTTTCAATT
>NW_021216112.1:0-1148 GCF_002162155.2 Triticum dicoccoides | reverse complement strand
TAGTGATTGTTTCTACCATGGTGTACAGAATTTTTATCAAATTGCCATGGTCTACCAAGTAATAAGGAACATGCTTGCATAGGTACCACATCACAATCAACATAATCAGCATATGTAGAGATACTAAAATGCACATGAACAGTACGTGTTACCTTAACCTTGCCGCTGTTGTTGAACCATTGGATGTAGTAAGGATGTGGATGTGGTCTTGTGGTGAGAGAAAGCTTCTCCACCATCTCCATGCTAGCCAAGTTGTTGCAGCTCCCTCCGTCTATTATGACGTGCACAGAACGTTCCTTCACAACTCCCTTGGTATGGAACAAATTGTGCCTCTGATTTTGCTCAGCTTGTGTGACCTGCACACTCAAAACACGTTGAGCAACTAAACATTCATACCTGTCAGCGTCTTAAGAAGCCATGTATTGCGTCTCATGATCAGAATCATCTCCACCATGTTCTTCACGTGTAATAAGAGCCAAAGTCTCCTCATCATAGTCACTAGCGGACTCATATCCACCATCCGCTGTAGCAATCATCACACGCGGAGATTTGCATTCTCTCGCATAATGACCTCCTCCCTTACAACGACGACAAATAATATCACTTGTGTGCCCTGTTGATGCCATGGAAGAAGAAGAACGCTGTGCAGGCCCCGCAGGTGCTGATAGAGGCAAAGGTGTCCCGTCTTTCGATGAGATGGTGGATTTTGCTTTGGTGGAAGTCGACTTTGACGATCCGACTACGAACGTGCGAGGACGTCGCCCCTTAGCAATCGCTAAACCAACTCCGAGAGGTTATTGACCACGCCGGAGCACGATCAACCTGACCACGAGGGTCTGTTTCCTGCGAGCAAACGAAGAACAAGCAAGAAACTAAGATTGCAATCTGGATATTGCGAATATAAGATGAAAGCTTTATTGATCAAGGTGGGGTTCTGTGACGCCTTTGTCTGGTCGTTGAACACAAACGAAGTACGCGAAGTTGCAGCTATGGCGAACTTTTAATCTAAACAAAACCCAAAGTCTAAACGATGCCCTAAGGGCTGTATATATGGAGGAAGAGGGGGGAATTTCGTGGCCCTTGGTGGAGGGGTCCGAAATCAACCCTATCTCTTGTTTCCCCACACATACGGACTCTAAAAATAGCCT
>NW_021216111.1:0-1415 GCF_002162155.2 Triticum dicoccoides | reverse complement strand
CTCTTATTTGTTAGGGATATAATGTACTCCCTCCGTCTCGTAATATAAGAGCGTTTTTTACACAGTATGGGACGGAGGGAGTAGTTTGTATGCATTTACTTCCATTGTTTGAAATATTATGCTACCTGACCTACAGGAAGTGGTGCTTCATATAATTGTTGCCTTCACGATGGATGCCCTTTGGCTGTGATGTTGTAGCCGAATAGCGCTTCTGGCATTGCCTCGTGGCGCTGGCATGCAACATGCCTGCTGCTTATTACATGAACTAGAGAAAATAACACTGAAAGTAAAAGCAACCCTAAAACATTAGGAAAAACATGAACTACACACAGGCAACCAGACCATAGCCAAACCAGGCCTAAAGAGCAAACATCAGTCTTTAAACTCACCAACCTATAGCCAAAGCCACAAGCACAAGTAATAGACAAACCTGGCTCTCTACACCACAGAAACAAGCCTGAGAAGGTCAATCCAGAGCACACACAGTAGAACAAGATCAAGCCAAAAAGAAGACAACACGTTCCGTAATTCCATTGACTCAAATGGACTTGATTAAATTACTTGATCCACAACAACTTTGTATACAAAACAAACGCCAAAATTACAAATCTTAATAAACCAATAGAGCCACACTGATCCATGTGTTCCTCACAACTGTTATTCTGTACTCTCACCTCTGCAGCGCAGATACTAAAATGCGCCAGCGAATGGCAGAAGACCAAAATAATGCCCATGTCCCTCACTGATCATGAACCCAGTGATGAGATTTTAGTGATGCACTGGACGGTGGTAGATTGGAGTCAGTGGTGACCGTGGTATCCACTGCCGCCGCTGTTGTAGGTGGCCGTGGGAGGGACGGGGTGGTAGTCCGGGTGGGGCTGCGACTTGGGCTGCGGCTTAGGCACGGTCCGTAGTCCGGGTGGGGCTGGGGCTAGGGCTCTGGCTTCGGTTGCACGGGCTTCTTGTGGTGGAAGTGCTCGATGATGTGCTTCTTGATCGGCCCGCACAGGGTCGCCGACCCACACCCTGGAGATGCCACCACGTTCCTTCTTAGCCTACGCGACGACGCCGAAGTTGGTGCCCTCGGACACTGGCACAAAATTGGATGGCTCCTGTCCGAGGCACGACACGTTGGAGGTGGCCTTGTGGCCTGTGGAGCTGAGCGATGCAGTCGGCGCCATGGAGGTCGGCGGCCAGGGGCACGCTAAAGGCGCCAGTGCCATCAAGGGCACCCACCGCCTTGCTCTCATAGTCACCGTAGACGTTCTTGCACTTGATCACCACCTGAAGACCTGAGGTACTTTCATGGCAGAATAACGGTGATCTGCGTCAACCCATCATGCATTGCCACACAATGGAGTTATGCCATGTCAGTCACATCTAAGTTTAATTTTGATGTGTGTGTGAGTGTGTGT
>NW_021216110.1:0-1214 GCF_002162155.2 Triticum dicoccoides | reverse complement strand
CAATTGAATTCATGATGGGTAATACCATCCTTGCCCCTCGATGATTCCTGTTCTCATCGACCACTTTATTGCCTTCCGTTCAACACAACTTGTTCGTGTTTTGTGTAAACTTTGAGATCACTGCTACCCGGCATTGTTCTTCTTTACCTTGGAACATTAACATCTCTTATGTCCTCAATGTTGTGAGAATTTCACCACCTCTGGAGAATTCTTGATACAAGTGATACTTATCACCATCACCATTCTTTTCCTGGTCACCGTGTTATTTCTAAACACCGACAAATAGACTGTGATGTGTAATCCCAAAACTTCTAGCAACCCTATTGCTTTGAAGTTAATGGTCGGTCGTTCATTCTTAGACTGTTGATTATTGAATCACCATTCTGACATTGGTCGTGCAACCCAACCCATATTTCGGGTGCACCTTTCAACCAATGTTTAATTGTGTATGTTTTCCTCGAGCTTACTTCCTTATATCATTTGATCTGACAAATGTTATCTCCTTGTTCACTTAATTGTGGAAAGCCATCTTTTGGAAATCTCGAAGAATTGTCGTTGAGTTCATCATCCACCTCCTTGTCCTCTCTGGGGATAATGATGAACTCTTGTTAACGGAAATCACTTCATGGTTCATTTCCCGAGAATCTTACAGTGTTATCCCATCAATTTGTGTTACACCTTTCTTCTCAGGCATCCTGAGCCCGAGGTATCCTGACACCAATCATACCTAAACCTTGGTCAGATGTGATGGTTTGAACATATTCATTGGTCTTTAACCCGATAAGGTGATGTCATCCTAACACACCTGCCCGGAGGGCCTATTGTTATAGTTCTTCCTTTTAGCAGTGTTAGTCATTCTTCCGTGAGGAAATTGGAAGACTTATTCTATAAGTTGTTCCTGATGGATCCTTTGTGTTTCCAAAGTCTGATCTTCACCTAATGACCATGTCAATGCTATCTCGAAGCATGCCTGTGGTACTCCGATTTTCAATAAGAACATTTGAAGCCCAATGCTAAATGTTTCTTGCTCAATTATCCAAGCACCGTTGTATGGGTAATGTCATGAAATTTCTCTCCCCTACCTAAGGAGTTTTCTACATAATATCCTGTCATGGATATCATGCTCTGCTTGTCCTTGGGATGGATATACCCCTGAAATATGTGTATAAACACATTTTCCATTCCATTGTTCTATTTGATCTGATGAGCACCTT
>NW_021216109.1:0-1138 GCF_002162155.2 Triticum dicoccoides | reverse complement strand
CAATCTGAATATTGCACATATATATGAGGTATTGATAATGGTGGGGATCCGGAAGCGGTCTTGGTCTGGTCGTTAGACACAAACGAAGTACACGAAGTTGCAATGGCTAACTTTTAACTAAACAAATCCCCAGGAAAAGCTACTAGATGGATCTACTTATATAGGAGCAAGGGGTGGCGGCCAAGGAGGTGGGAGGACGTCCCAAGGCAGCCTAAAACTAAATCTAGGTCGTACAAGGCCAATGGGCCCAAGTGGAGGTGATGTAACACCTTTGGACTTGTAGTTTGACTCGGATTCTGCTGCAGCATCAGATTGTTTCGTCCACAACTCAACGCTCCGGACGAATTTGAAGGTGATTCCAATTGAGTTGGAAAGTGCACGAAATCTAGTTTCCAACAAAAATAGAATCACCCAATTCGGAGTCCGTATGAAAAACTTGTGTGCGTTTTGAGTCAGGTATGTCTGTGCAGTCCGAATCTGAATCCAGAACGTGAGAGACTTGGACTCTATCTTCTCTTGGGCCAAAAGTGACGTGAGAGAACTTTTTGGACAGTAAATAAACATCTCTTTCTTCCTTATCTTCATATGTGGATTGTACAAATGTCCCATACACCTGCAATTAGACAAAACACAAAAGTGTGTGAAGTATTTTTGTTCTGGATAACATAAATAGATTATTGAATAGTTTGCACTAGAAATCACCTGACAAATATGCATATATGCAATATTTTTGGTCATATCCAAGGTAGTCATGTCCTCATCACCATATATCCACCACCAATCTGAGTTCTTGTCATATTAGGTTTGTTTTCGAGATCCATCTAGATTCCGATTCATGTTTCCTTGCCGGAGTAGGTTTCGGAAAAAAAAAAGAGTCGGGTAGCCACGCTCCGTTTAGGCCCAAAATTTTTCGAAAACGCATTTTTCGAAAATTTTTCTGGCTATCCTATTTTTAGGTGTTTCTGAGTGTTTTGAGACAGATGCCATTATAGGAAGTTTTTTTTGACCCGTTTCCAGTTTTGGGGTCCGGACAGTCAAAAAAAAAAATTTGGTCAAAAAAATTTCGTGCCCATCCTGTCAGTTTGAGCTAAGAAGAGTTTTGAGACACTCGCCATTATAGTGATTTTTCGCAACAAAA
>NW_021216108.1:0-1061 GCF_002162155.2 Triticum dicoccoides | reverse complement strand
TTGTTGGGTTCTTCCCCAGTTACCAGAATCATTCCCAGCATTTGCATTTTGTTCCTAGCTTGCACCGCCAATGTGCCATTCTACCATGGGTCTCTTCCATTTCCGGTGATAAGCAAAATCATCCATTACGTTGTCTTCAACAAGGTAATCCACATCATCCAAGTCCAAGTATGCCATTCTACCAACCCCGCCAATCGATTGCTGTGATTTGCCTTAGGCTGATATAGAGAGTCTTAACGATCTCTATATCAAAGGTAATTCTTTTTGCCACTTAAGATAATAATCTACGAATCACCCCCCTCCAGGATGTTTCGTCGTGGTATCATGGCAACTCAACTCCTCGCTACGTTGACAACCGTTCACCACCTTCTTAGGTGTGGAATCGTTGTCTACCTAGTGAACCTTCGTCATCTGTTCCACTCCATTTCTCTAGAGGTGTGCTTCATCTCTCAGCTCGAGAGATGTTGCTATGTCTCGTTCCGCTAGTTAATCCTGAGTTGTTCGATCTTCGAGAAGATCGACCCTTCTAGAGTCTCCTTCTTCCCTTCATGTCATGTTGACAGGATTTCTCAGAGCAAGACTTCAAGACAATAATGGTGTTCAAATCAACGTTCATTTGAAGTGCACCCTGGATCGTGAAGATTATACTAGTTTGCGTTTCCCCTTCACCTTACCCTACGCTTGAATCTCGGGACGAGATTTTTGTTTAGTGGGGGTGAGTTGTCACATCCCTAGCTTTACCCTGGCCTTAGACTAGCTTGGTTGCTGCATCATGTTTAAATTCAAATGAAATTTGAACTGAGGAATTCAGAAGCCTCAAAACCCTAATTAAAAGAAGGGCAAGCACCCTTTAAAATTGCATTCTGTGAATCCAAAATGCCCTAAAAATAGTTTTGTGAATTTTGGCAAGAGTTATATATCAAACCAAAATTCTGGAATATTTTTAAGGAATTATTTGGTCTCTGAATTTAAATCAATAATCTATTTGAATTTGGGGATATATTCATAATATATAATGAATATATTTTCAAATGCTTTGAAATGTTTTATGTACTTTTGGA
>NW_021216107.1:0-1056 GCF_002162155.2 Triticum dicoccoides | reverse complement strand
TCGGTCTCGTAGTCTACCGGAGAGAAGAGGGGGAAGAAACAATGAATACAATGCAAACAAATGCATATCGATGCATGACATGACAAGTAACGATGCTAGGTGTGCCCAATCGCGGTAGTAGGTGATACCGACGAAGGGGGGAAACATCCGGGAAAGTATTCCCGGGGTTTCGCGTTTTCGGACAGATGAACCGGAGGGGGAAAGTTGCGTGTTTGGTATGTTAGAGGTGTGTGGTGGACGAACGGGCTGCGTATCCGGGTTCGTCTCGTCGTTCTGAGCAACTTTCATGTAGAAAGTATTTTCATCCGAGTTACGGATTAAAAGATATGATTTTCTAAAGATTTAAATCATTTTCTGATTTTATTTATTCATTTAAATCCAACCTTATCCAAAACAGTGTTTGCTGACGTCAGCATGACGTCAGCAGTCAACAGGGGCGTTGACTGGTCAAACTGACGTGTGGGTCCAGCGGGGCCCACCTGTCATACCTTGTTTAGGCTAATCAGGTTTTAGCTAAACTAATCAGAGTTTCATTAGACTAATTAGTTAATTTGATTAATCTAATTATGATTAATTAATTAATTAATTAATTAATTAATTAATTTTATTATTATTAATTTTAATTCCTTTTTTTTAATAAAACGTTCTAGGGCCGTGGGGCCCCCATGTCATTGGCACCAGTGGCCAGAGTGGTTTCGGTGTTAGCGGGCGCTGGGCACCGGCCCGAACTGGCGCAGCGCGCGCTCGTCCGCGGCCAACGGGGAAGGGGGGGCACGGCGAGCCGGGGCGCAGGCTCGCCGGCGGCGGCGACGGCGCACAGGGCGGAGCGGGGGAAACAGGGGCGCCACGGGGCCGGGCGCCGTGTGCAGAGGAGGCGGGGCACAGGCGGGTGAGGCCGGCAGGTAGCGGTGGTGGCCGGCCGCGGGCGTCGGCGACCAAAGCCACGCGCAGGCCGGCGTGGAGAGGCGAGGCCAAGGCGAGGGGAGACGAAGCGGGACGCGGGCCACGGCGAGGGAGGACGGCCGGGGCGCGCGAGGCCATGGCGCAGTCGGCACG
>NW_021216106.1:0-806 GCF_002162155.2 Triticum dicoccoides | reverse complement strand
AGAATTGCTCTCCACTCGGAATGTTTTTAACTTAGGCGATTACGGGGTCGCAGCTAAGCCCCCGAGTGGGAGGATTGCTCTCCACTCAGAATGTTTTTAACTTAGGCGATTACGGTGTCGCAGCTAAGCCCCTGAGTGGGGGGATTGCTCTCCACTCAGAATGTTTTTAACTTAGGCGATTACGGGGTCCCATCTAAGCCCCCGAGTGGGAGGATTGCTCTCCACTCGGAATGTTTTGAACTTAGGCAATTACAGGGTCGCAACAAAGCCCCCGGCAGAATGTTTTTAACTTAGGTGATTATGGGGTCGTAGCTAAACCCCCGAGTGGGATGATTGCTCTCCACTTGGAATGTTTTGAACTTAGGCGATTACGGGGTCACACTAAGCCCTCGAGTGGGAGGATTGCTGTCCACTCGGAATGTTTTTAACTTAGGCGATTACAGGGTCGCAGCTAAGCCCCCGAGTGCGAGGATTGCTCTGCACTCGGAATGTTTTTAACTTAGGAGATGACAGGGTCGTAGCTAAGATCCCGAGTGGGAGGATTGCTCTCCACTCGGAATGCTTTTAGCTCAGGCGATTACAGGGATGCAGCTAAGCCCCCGAGTGGGAGGATCGCTCTCCACTAGGAATGTTTTTAACTTAGGCGATTACGGGGTCGCAGCTAAGCCCTCGAGCGGAATATTTTTAACTTAGAATATTACGGGGTCGTAGCTAAGCCCTCGAGTGGGAGGACTGCTCTCCACTCGGATTTTTTTAACTTAGGCGATTACGGGGTCAAAGCTAAGCCCCCGAGTGGGAGGATTGCT
>NW_021216105.1:0-1250 GCF_002162155.2 Triticum dicoccoides | reverse complement strand
AACTAAATAAACTAGTTCTATTAATTCAACTAAGCATTTACTAAAAATAAACTAGTTCTATTAATTTCTTACTAAAATAAAGTAGGTAGTTCTATATAGTAATATTTTGATTAGATCATCAAATCTCATATACCTAAATTTTCTTACTAAAAATAAACTTGTTCTATTAATTTTCATACTAAAAATAAACTAGTTATATTAATTCAATTAGTTCAAATCTCATATATATTCCTAATTAATATCTAGCTATACTAATTCAACTAGTTCAACTTGTTCTAATTCATGTAAAACATATTTGACATTAATATTTAACATCTTTTCCATATAATTCAGCTAACATTAACATTCTAACATTATTATCTACGTAATTTATCTAATATTAATCTAAACAACAGAAAATAGAAAATAAGTAAAAACAATGTGTGTGTGTGTGTGTGTGTATGTGTGTGTGTGTCTACGAGCGGGGGGCGGCGGCGTACAGGCGGAGGCAAGCGACGACGGGGAAGGGCGGCAGGCGAGAGGCGGGGGCGACGGCGGTGACGAAGACGACGGGTGGCGGGGGTGACGACGGGCGGCGGGGGCGGCGCGCGATGGGCTACGGGCGCAGCGAAAAAGTTGGATCGAGAAGAAGTGGTGGTCGATGAAACTGATTTTTTCATAAGTGCCATATATATAGGAGGGGTCTTTAGTACCGGTTGGAGCCACCAACCGGTACTAAATGCCAATTTTCGCCAGGCCAAGGGGCGGGAAACGGCCCCTTTAGTACCGGTTTGTGCCACGAACCGGTACTAAAGGCCCATCATTAGTACCGGTTGGAGCCGCCAACCGGTACTAATGGTTGGGTGCTGCCACCGGCGGTACACAATGTTTGGTCCCACCTCGCCGAGCAAAGGGCAGCCGCACTGGTTTATAAACCCACCCGCGGCTGCTTCTTCGAGCTTCTCTATATAGCAGGCTTCTGGGCCTAACTAGGGCGCGCTGCCCTGTGAGTCTGATAGCCCTTGTGGGCCTGCATTATTATTAGTGTTTACTATATTATTATAATTCATGATGAATAGATAAAAAAATCATAAATGAAACTTTGTTTTGCAAAGTGACGTGGCTAGCAGCCTATCACATCCTCCCACGAAAGAGAATAAAGCCATCGGAATATAACGACTTCTAACCAACTGATGCATGCCGTTTTGTTTCTCCAAGAGCATGATGATCTCACAAGTTTCTCCAAAAACAATGTGTGTGTGTGTGTGTGT
>NW_021216104.1:0-1122 GCF_002162155.2 Triticum dicoccoides | reverse complement strand
GATACTTGTGGTTACGGAGTTTCAATCGGACACAAAGAAAGATAGGGGCTTATAGTTTTGCCCCATAACCTTTTACCTCAAGGGTAATGTCAACAATAATAATTCATGCTCTCCCACATCCAATTAGATATGTATATCATACTCTTTCCAACATGCTGAGCTTGCCAAAGGATAAAAAGAAAAAGGAAAGGTGAGGATCACCGTGACTCTTGTAAGGTAGAGGATAATAATAAAAGATAGGCCCTTCGCTGAGGGAAGCAGAGGTTGTCATGCGCGTTTAGGGTTGATGCACAAAATCTTATTGCACAAGAACGTCACTTTATATTGCCCCTTGCATGTGAACCTTTATTATGCAGTCCGTCGCTTTTATTGCGTCCACAACAAGTTCGTACAAAGCTTATTTCTCTACATTAATAAGTCATGCATATTTAGAGAGCAATTTTTATTGCTTGCACCAATGACAACTTACTTAAAGGATCTTACTCAATCCATAAGTAGATATGGTGGACTCTCATGGCAAAATTGGTTTAAGGGTGTTTGGAAGCACAAGTAGTATTTTTACTTGGTGCTAAGAATTTTGCTAGCATGAGGAGGAAAGGCAAGCTCAACACGGTGGAGGATCCATGACAACATACTTTATCTCGAATGTAAGAAAACATAACTCATTATTTTGTCTTCCTTGTCCAACCTCAACTCTTTAGCATGTCATATTTTAATGAGTGCTCCCAACCATAAAAGATATCAATGATAATATATCTATATGTGAAACCTCTCTTTCCTTATTACTTCCTATTAATTGCAACGATGACCAAAGCTATATTTGCCAACTCCCAACAACTTTTAATCATCAAACGATGACCAAAGCTATGTGAAGTCATTACTTTCACTAAGATCAATATGAGCTCCTTGATTCTTTTTATTCTTTTCTTCTACTTACCCAAGATCATGGCAAAACAATCAAGCCCTTAACTCAAGCTCACGGACTAGATTACAAAGAAGGATCATAAAGCAAAACTCAAAACTAAATCATGCCACGACTTTATTCTACTAAATCAAGATACTACTAATAGGACCGAACTAAGAAAAACTATAAAGATATGAGTTGTGATGGTGATACGATAC
>NW_021216103.1:0-2292 GCF_002162155.2 Triticum dicoccoides | reverse complement strand
GGCACATGGTGGGAGGATTTTTGGAGATCTTTTTATCATGCATAGCTTAAGAGCAAAAGATTTTCCTTGACTCTGAACTTGCATTTCAACAAGCTGGAAGGTAATAAACCATACAATCGTTCAGTATATTTTCCGAGAGCAAGGTGGACGAAGAGAGAATAATCCATGTAATGGAAGATCACCAGAATCAAGCAAATAAATTTCAAAATTACAGACCACTATGGAATGCCTTGGACTAGGCAGTAGTACAGGACCCCCAATTATCAGCGCACGTAATTGCTTGCTAGCATTGTTTGGTCAGCGCACTGCTCGTAGGACGTCACTGGTAAGAGGATACTAGCAGAGCACGGGTCGAACACTGCTGGTAAGGAAGAAACTAGCAGCGTTCGACGAGCGCATGCCACTTTTAGGTCCAGATGTCGTAGTGTTCGTTTTCCACAGGCAATGCAAAGGGACCATGCCGAACCGACATGACAACCTTATCCGGACACCTGACTATCCACTATGCCACACATCTCACACAATGGACTAACTAGGCGTCCGCACAGCCGGCTAAACCAGTGTCTACACGGCCAGCTGAATGGGTGGCGCACAACTAACTAGATGTAGAGCCGGCGCACAATTGGCTGGATGCAAAGCCGGAGCAAGCGGTGCTCACTCCACACACATGCCTGTGTGGGGATAACGATATATGTGAAACAAGCCCCATGCACCAGTCGGCGATGCGACCGCAATGAACTCCCACACATTGCGACTGGACCAGCCCAGCGCGGGGCGTCACGCCACATGGCGGGCACAGGCATGGCTTCACGCTCAAGAAAGCACGCGGTCCCTCACCCGCAGGCACGACAGGAACCACCCAATGGTGGCGGTCTCGGGCGTGCTGGATGGTCCACCCGTCATGGACCGCCCAGCCGCGTCACCTGGGTTCGTGCCGTTCGGGCGGACCAGACGGTTCGGAGCACCCTCCCAAGTATCCCCCATGGCACGCCGCCGAGCAATGGACTGGTCGGACGTGCTCTTCGCCCGCCGAGAGCCCATGGAGGCGGGTACACCAACATCCTTTATAAGAGTATAATAATTAAAAGTACATTACGGGACAACCATAAAAAAGAGAAATAGACTAGAAAATCCTACAAAAAATAGTAACATCTAATAGTCCATTTCATACATCACTAATTCATGACAAACTGCTCTTACTAATAGAAATAGAAATATGAGCCAATTACCCACCTTTGCATGTAACATAAAACCTTTTCGTTTTTCTCTTCCCATAACAACTACTTTAATAAATAAGTAAAAATCTATCAAAAACCTTAACTATATAAAAAAAATACCGTGCCACTGTTAAAATAAAAATAGAAGTTTCTGCTTCCTTCTTGATGTGGCTCTGTGATCTGCCGATGACGCCCTTATGATGTCCTTAATGCACACAACCACCAACCTCTCCTGATTCTCTACTTCCTAGCCGATCACATGCTGGCTTCGTCGATCTTCGGGAACTGTGAGGAGTTTTAATCTGAAAAGTTGTGACAAACTTCTTTTTTCTGTTTCTCCCAAATAAAAGAACATTTGAACTTGAAACTTTGCAGATCAACATCACACTAGTACTACCACATGTAGAAATCTTCTCAGAATTTTGGAGGAACAGAAGTATTTTAAAATGATGGAACATATTTAAATTTGAATTTTGACAAATTTATGTTTCATAAAAAGACGAAAA
The DNA here is from genome assembly GCF_002162155.2 of Triticum dicoccoides. NCBI lineage: Eukaryota > Viridiplantae > Streptophyta > Magnoliopsida > Poales > Poaceae > Triticum > Triticum dicoccoides. The sequence goes on along the minus strand of NW_021216103.1, from coordinate 569 downwards.
CATTTTATACACAAGAGTGACACTTGTGTATCATTGACCTGCAAAGTTTCAAGGTCAAATATTCTCTTGTTTGAAAGAAACAAGAAATATATAACACGGATCTTGGTGCAAATTTGATGGCCTAGATAGAAGATGTAGCTACATGGGAGTATGGAAAATCCACACTTGGTTAAGGGGGTGCATGGCTGAGGCGAACTCGAACTCCATGGAGTCCTCCAGCGTTGCGGCCAAGTCCTCTATGGATTCCTATTCTCAGGTCTTGCTCGGCGGACGTTAGCTACCTCACTAGGGATCTTCTCTCTCCCTTAGCTTCTGACTTCGCCATGCCCATCAACAGGTAGTGCATCAACAGGTAGTTCCTTCCTCTCCCTTGTGATGCTTCCAGCTTCGCACACATTTTTTGTTTTCGACACACAATTTTATTTATATATTGTATGTGATGCATCAATCACACACATTTTTTTCTCTTGCGTGCAATAGGGGGGATTAGTAGCACTAGCCTATAGTAGTGGCTCCACCACCTACAACTGCCACCAACGGCCTCATGCCAGATCTGGCAAGGGGAAGTC
>NW_021216102.1:0-1062 GCF_002162155.2 Triticum dicoccoides | reverse complement strand
CTGTTAGTGCCATTAGTTTTCAAATTTGAAAACACTTTTTTAGTTTTTTTGTTTTCTTTGTTGCTTTATTTATTTTATTTTGTGATTAACTTTACTATAAAAATAGTTTTTTTCCTGTTTTTTTGATTTGTTTTTTGCATTATTTATTTTCTTTTGTTTTTTGCTTTAATTTTTAATTCTGTTTGCTTTTAGGTTAGCAAAATTATAAACTTTCTGTTAGTGCCATTAGTTTTAGAAAAATTATAAACTTTCTGTTAGTGCCATTAGTTTTCAAATTTGAATAGTTAAAATTTGAATTCTTTGAAAATTGTTTGAATCACAAGTTTGTGATTAACTTACTAAAAAAATGAGAATAGATGCGCTTATAGAGAAAATTCAACCTAAATTCCTAGTAAATTTCTATGAATTTTAGAGAAATTCACTATGAATTTAGGTTAAACTTTTCTCTATTAGGGCATCTATTTTCACTTTTGAGAGGAGCTCAACAAGGCAGAGAGGGAAGGGCTTATAAACTAGTGTGAGCCCCCTTCGGTTGGTGAGGTGGGACTAAACTCGGCCCGCAACGAGGACCAACCCTTTAGTCCCGGTTTGTGGCACAAACCGGGACTAATGGTCATGGGCCAGGGGTGAGGAGCAAAATTATAAACATTCTGTTAGTGCCATTAGTTTTAGAAAGTTGAAAGTTGAAAGTTGGCATGGGCCAGGGACTAATGGTCATGGTATTACGAGGGCCGAACCATAAGACATGAAAGCATTTCAAATGAACTCTGAAAAAGTTGAAAGTTGGGATGGTATCATAATTTCACCCACATAGCATGTGCATGTACAAAACGGACAATGGTAGCATGTTCGTGTGTTACAAAGTTGCGGGAGAAAGTCTTCACTTTTTCTTCGCTTATGTCATTTGCTTATTGCGCCGTAACCATGGATAATCTTCATTGTTTATCAGGATGCTTGGGTCAGCCTTGACATTGAAGGGAGGAATTTCATGAAACTTTTCATAATCTTTAAACATGTCTGTCTTGCCGTCCACTCCCTGGATGTCCCTTTTTCCTGAAAGAA
>NW_021216101.1:0-2012 GCF_002162155.2 Triticum dicoccoides | reverse complement strand
AAGTGGGCCCACAGGGCTGCAAAGAACACGTAGGCCCAGTAAGCCTGCTTTGGAGAGAAGCTCGAGAGAGCGACCGCATGGGGGTTTATAAACCAGTGCGGTTGCCCCTCGGCTAGCGAGGTGGGACTAAACTTGCCGCACCGCTCCTGCGCCAGCACAACCCCTTTAGTACCGGGTCGTGGCACAAACCGGTACTAAAGGGGGGGCCTTTAGTACCGGTTTGTGCCACCACCCGGTACTAAAGGGGGTCGCTTCCCGCCGCTTGGCCTGGCCAAAACAGGCCTTTAGTACCAGTTGGTGGCTCCAACCGGTACTAAAGGTGCCTTCTATATATACAACAGCTACGAAAATTTCAGTTTCCCTCTCTGTTTGTTCATCTGTTTCCGTCTCCGTCGCCGTCGCCGCCGCCCTCGATCGTCTCCGTCGCCGCTCGTCTCCGTCGCCGCCCCCGTCCCCGTCGCCGCCCTCGTCTCCGTCGCCGCCCTGGGCTCGTCCCCGTCGTGCCGTCCCCATCCCCGTCGCGCCGTCCCCGCCGTCGCCGCCCCGGCCGTCGCCTCACTGTCGCCTCGCCGTCGCTGTCGCCCGCTGTGAGCTCTCCCCCTCTAACCCCTCTCCCTCGCCCCCGGCGGCCACCATGGGCGCCGCCCCTCCCCGAGCCCACACACACACACACACAAGCATGCATGAAAACACACACACACACACACACACACGTACATATGTATTTTTTATGTTTAATTAGTTTAGATTATTTAATGTTTAATTAGTATATATGTATTTTATATGTTTAATTAGTTTAGATTATTTAGATTATTATTATTTCACTATTATATATGTATGAATGCATGTTAGATGGATATAATTAGTGTTTAATTAGTATGGAAATTTTTTATATAATGTTGTTTTTCAGTTTTTTAATGGATGTATAGAAGTTGTGTTTTCTGTTTTTAGTGTTAGATGCTTAATTAGTATGAAATAGTATATAGATTTTTGAAATAGTAGAAATGTTAGAAATTTTAGTTATCAAAATCCAATCATTAAAAAAATATTACTTTTTGCGGGCATATGGCTAGTATTTGTTCTCGACGATGCCCGGCCCGCATCCTCGCCGTCGACCCGTCCGCGACGACGTCCAGCCGACCCATGTCCGGGACTGGGCTCCGCCGGGCTGGCACTGGGAGGTGCTGCCTGGAGGGGCGCGCCGCTTGATAAGGAACCCGGCCCCGAGTCCCGTCGTCGACCCTGATCTCGTTTGGTGGCGTTCGCGTGGGCCAGTTTAGGTGCGGAGGGACCCGGCCCCACCGGAGGTGGTACGTCGCCGTGTCAGGGAGGAGGACGAGCACGTCCATCGCTACATGGTTGCGTTAGAGGGCGGCAGGTTCTCCAATACCTGGCAGTATCTTTGGGGATCTCACTTCAGCTATGATCCTGTGAGGGTTCCTTCTCTTTGGGTGTCCACCGCCCGCGCCGCAGGAACCGCGAGTGTCCCAGATTCTTCTATAGTATTCGATCTTTAATTAGCTAGCCAGTGATGTACTATTCAATATTATATATTATTCGAGACGATGTATTCGAGATTATATCTATTATTCTAGACGAAGTATTCGAGATTATATCTATTATTCAAGACGGTGTAATTTGAATACTAAATTGTTTTATATTTCTTTTGAATTAGTTAAATAAAAGCTATGGCAGACAATACCGACAGAGAGGGAGAACAGACCATGTTCGATATGATACGCGGGCCAAATGATGATCAGAATGAAGAAGATTATGATGGCTCCGAATTTCTAAACAACACCGGAGAGGGTGATATTATATTCGATCGCGACGACCGAATTGATGAAGTCATGAACTACGATTATGACGATGACGAAGAACATGTTGATCCTGAAACAACAAAGACCGGCGAGGTATATATATTTATATAAGCGGGTATCTGGTGATCATCACATGTTTTAAATGACTTGAAGATATATGAACGAATCAATCTTTGTTCTTTCAGCCATCCG
>NW_021216100.1:0-1409 GCF_002162155.2 Triticum dicoccoides | reverse complement strand
CGCACGTGCGATATGTTTGTCACAAGGCGCAAAAAATAATTATAAAAGGAATGCAACACGAGGACTTCCCAGGAGGTCACCCATCCTAGTACTACTCTCGCCCAAGCACGCTTAACTTCGGAGTTCTGATGGGATCCGGTGCTTTAGTGCTGGTATGATCGCATCCGACATGTTTCCCCGTCTTCGTCCCTTATGCTTGCCACTCCCAGGTCCGCTCCAAAGACGATTCTACATTCTCACTACCATTACAACCGTTCCCTAACAATGGATAATGTCCTATACTACTTACTCTCCCGCTCAATCACGGAGACGAGTTTTCCACGGTTTCCACCCCTCCCTCCATACCGCAGCAACACGAGTTTTTTCCACCCCTTTCAGAAAGCGCTCTTCGCGCCACAAAGCCGCCCCAAGACGCGCGAGCAATGAGCATCGAGCTTAAACATATCGCAAACGTCAAAAATAATATTACGGGATTAATATATATCGCGCATGTGCGATATGTTTGTCACAAGGCGCAAAAAATAATTATAAAAGGAATGCAACACGAGGGCTTCCCAGGAGGTCACCATCCTAGTACTACTCTCGCCCAAGCACGCTTAACTTCGGAGTTCTGATGGGATCCGGTGCTTTAGTGCTGGTATGATCGCATCCGACATGTTCCCCCGTCTTCGTCCCTTATACTTGCCACTCCCAGGTCCGCTCCAAAGACGATTCTACATTCTCACTACCATTACAACCGTTCCCTAACAATGGATAATGTCGTATACTACTTACTCTCCCGCTCAATCACGGAGACGAGTTTTCCACGGTTTCCACCCCTCCCTCCATACCGCAGCAACATGAGTTTTTTCCACTCCTTTCAGAAAGCGCTCTTCGCGCCACAAAGCCGCCCCAAGACGCGCGAGCAATGAGCATCGAGCTTAAACATATCGCAAACGTCAAAAATAATATAACGGGATTAATATATATCGCGCACGTGCGATATGTTTGTCACAAGGCGCAAAAAATAATTATAAAAGGAATGCAACACGAGGATTGTTCTGATGGGATCCGGTGCTTTAGTGCTGGTATGATCGCATCCGACATGTTTCCCCGTCTTCGTTCCTTATGCTTGCCACTCCCAGGTCCGCTCCAAAGACGATTCTACATTCTCACTACCATTACAACCGTTCCCTAACAATGGATAATGTCCTATACTACTTACTCTCCCGCTCAATCACGGAGACGAGTTTTCCACGGTTTCCACCCCTCCCTCCATACCGCAGCAACACGAGTTTTTTCCACCCCTTTCAGAAAGCGCTCTTCGCGCCACAAAGCCGCCCCAAGACGCGCGAGCAATGAGCATCGAGCTTAAACATATCGCAAACGTCAAAAATAATATAACGGGATTAATATATATCGCGCACGTG
>NW_021216099.1:0-1968 GCF_002162155.2 Triticum dicoccoides | reverse complement strand
TGGAAAGCATAAAGAAGTATTTGAAAGAAGTTTTTCAAAGAAAGACCTCGGTGAAGCTGCTTACACATTGAGCATCAAGATCTATAGAGATAGATCAAGACGCTTGAAAAGATTTTTCAATGAGTACATACCTTGACAAGATTTTGAAGAAGTTCAAAATGGAACAGTCAAAGAAAGAGTTCTTGCCTGTGATGCAAAGGTGTGAAGTTGAGTAAGACTCAAAACCCGACCATGGCAGAAAATAGAAAGAGAATGAAAAGTCATTCCCTATGCCTTAGTCATAGGTTCTATAAAGTATGCTATGTTGTGTACCAGACCTATTGTATACCTTGCTCTGAGTTTGGCAAAGGAATACAATTTTGATCTAAGAGTAGATCACTGGACAGCGGTTAAGAATATCCTTAGTAAGGACTAAGAAGATGTTTCTCGATTATGGAGGTGATAAAAGAGTTCGTCGTAAAGAGTTACATCGATTCAAGGTTTTACACCGATCCAGATGAATCTAAGTATCAATCTGGATACATATTGAAAGTGGGAGCAATTAGCTAGAGTAGCTCTGTGCAGAGCATTGTAGACATAGAATATTTGCAAAATACATGCGGCTCTGAATGTAACAGACCCATTGACTAAACTTCTCTCATGAGCAAAACATGATCATACCTTAGTACTCTTTGAGTGTTAATCACATAGCGATGTGAACTAGATTATTGACTCTAGTAAACCCTTTGGGTGTTGATCACATAACGATGTGAACTATGGGTATTAATCACATACAGATGTGAATATTGGTGTTAAATCACATGGCGATGTGAACTAGATTATTGACCTTAGTGCAAGTGGGAGACTGCAGGAAATATGCCCTAGAGGCAATAATAAAGTTATTATTTAATTCCTTATTGAATGATAAATGTTTATTATTCATGCAAGAATTGTATTAACCGGAAACATAATACATGTGTGAATACATAGACAAACAAAGTGTCACTAGTGTGCCTCTACTTGACTAGCTTGTTGATCAAAGATGGTTATGTTTCCTGACCATAGACATGTGTTGTCATTTGATTAACGGGATCACATCATTAGGAGAATGATGTGATTGACATGACCCATTCCGTTAGCTTAGCACACAAACGTTTAGTATGTTGCTATTGCTTTTTTCATGACTTATTGATGTTCCTATGACTATGAGATTATGCAACTCCCGTTTACTCGAGAAACACTTTGTGTGCTACCAAACGTCACAACGTAACTGGGTGATTATAAAGGTGCTCTAAAGGTGTCTCCGAAGGTACATGTTGGGTTGGTATATTTCGAGATTAGGATTTGTCACTCCGATTGTCGGAGAGGTATCTCTGGGCCCTCTCGATAATACACATCACTTAAGCCTTGCAAGCATTGAAACTAATGAGTTTGTTGTGGGATGATGTATTACAAAACGAGTAAAGAGACTTTCTGGTAACGAGATTGAACTAGGTATTGAGATACCGACGATCGAATCTCGGGCAAGTAACATACCGATGACAAAGGGAACAACATATGTTGTTATGCGGTCTGACCGATAAAGATCTTCGTAAAATATGTGGGAACCAATATGAGCATCCAGGTTCTGCTATTGGTTATTGACCGGAGACGTGTCTCGGTCATGTCTACATTGTTCTCGAACCCGTAGGGTCCGCACGCTTAAGGTTTCGATGACAGTTATATTATGAGTTTATGAGTTTTGATGTACTGAAGGAGTTCGGAGTCCCGGATGACTTCGGGGACATGACGAGGAGTCTCGAAATGGTCGAGACGTAAATATCTATATATTGGACGACTATATTCGGAGTTCGGAAAGGTTCCGAGTGTTTCGGGTATTTTTCGGAGTACCCGAGAGTTACGGGAATTCGCCGAGGAGTATATGGGCCTTATTGGGCCATACGGGAATAGAGGAGAGAGGCCAAAAGGAAGGAGGCCTGCACCCCCCCC
>NW_021216098.1:0-696 GCF_002162155.2 Triticum dicoccoides | reverse complement strand
TATGTGAAGGACATGTCTACCAAACCGAGAAAAAGAAAAGATAAGGAAGCGAATACATCATACGATGAGCCAAAGAGCCACATAGTTCTTTCAGGAAAAAGGGACATCCTGGGAGTGGACGGCAAGACAGACATGTCTGAAGATTATGAAAAGTTTCATGAAATTCCTCCCTTCAATGTCAAGGCTGACCCAAGCATCCTGATAAACAATGAAGATTATCCATGGTTACGGCGCAATAAGCAAATGACACAAGCGAAGAAAAAGTGAAGACTTTCTCCCGCAACTATTATGATGATACCATGCCAAATTTGTAACAGACGAGTATGCTATGCCAACTTTTTCAGAGTTCATTTGAAAACTATGAATTTAGGTCGAATTTTCTCTATAGGTGCATCTATGTTCAAATTTTAACTATTCAAATTTGAAAACTAATGGCACTAACAGAAAGTTTATATTTTTTATAAAACTAATGACACTAACAGAAAGTTTATAATTTTGCTGACCTAAAAGCAAAAATAATTAAAAAATAAAGCAAAAAACAAAAGAAAATAAATAATACAGAAAACAAAACAAAAAAACTGGAAAAAAAATAAAAATAGCAACAATAAGTATTTTGTTGTAAGTAGAAACAAAATAAAATAAATAAAGCAACAAAGAAAACTAAAAAACAAAAAAAGTGTTTTCAAATTTGAAAAC
>NW_021216097.1:0-930 GCF_002162155.2 Triticum dicoccoides | reverse complement strand
GTGGACTGGGGGGCGTCGGCTGACGTGACGGAGGTGTAGGTGAACCGCCACCACCGTAGGGGGGTGGACTTGTTGTCCTTGGCGCCTCGCCTGGAAACTTGATAAACTTCTTTTGCCATAGAATGAAATGGCGCTTGACATCTCCAAGTCTTTTCTCCCCTTCAGGTGTAGCAATGTCAATCTCCAGGTCCTCAAACCCTTGGACTATGTCCTCCACCGTGACACGAGCATAGCCATCTTGAATGGGGGTGTTGTGGTGGAGTGCTCCAGGTAAACATGGTAAAGCACTGCCGATGGCTACCTTCACGGACATGTTCCCGATAGGATAATACAGATGACATTCTTTCATCTCCTTTATATCGTCCACGGGGTAGCGAGGAGGCTCCGGTGCAGTAATTTCGACCACCAGAGGCTCCGGTGCAGTAATTTCGACCACTAGAGGCTCCGGTGCAGTAATTTCGGTCGTCGGTGCATTTGCACCAGCCGGTGGGGCCTCCGTGGAAGCCACACTGCTTCTCCGCTGCTGGCTTCTGAGATCCGCTGGATGATCTTCATGCTGCGCCCGAGCTGCATCTCGTTCGGCTACTAGTACACTCACGGTTTTCTTCATCACATCCATTTCCGATGCCAACCGCGCCACAACATCTGCTTCCCGATCCATCTTTCTCTTCCGGCTTCTGTAACCGTACGGGTCATCGTTCTGGGGGAACCCTATTTTCCACGGAATGTGCCCCATGCCTCGTACACGTCCTCCGTGTTCAGGATTCCCGAGGGCTTTTGTCAGCGCGTCGTTCTCTCTGTTGAACTTGATCTTCCCCTCTTGAGCATCCCTCATTGCGTCAATAAGGGCTTGGGTGGGTTTAATTATTTTGCCCCGGTAAACACAGTCCCCTGTCTCCGGGTTCAGCGTTCCCCCATGCCCGTACCACC
>NW_021216096.1:0-909 GCF_002162155.2 Triticum dicoccoides | reverse complement strand
AGTGTAAGCACTCAGTTTCAGGCTTTGGTTCAGCTTTGGGCTTCTTCGTGGGAGTGACAACTTGCTTGTCTTTCCACTTGAAGTTCCCTTCCTTTCCCTTTGCCCTTTTCTTGAAACTAGTGATCTTGTCAACCATCAACACTTGATGCTCTTTCTTGATTTCTACCTTCGTTAATTTCAACATCACGAAGAGCTCGGGAATCATTTTCGTCATCCCTTGCATACTATAGTTCATCACGAAGTTCTACTAACTTGGTGATGGTGACTAGAGAATTCTGTCAATCACTATCTTATCTGGAAGATTAACTCCCACTTGATTCAAGCGATTGAAGTACCCAGACAATCTGAGCACATGCTCACTAGTTGAGCGATTCTCCTCCATCTTTTAGCTATAGAACTTGTTGGAGACTTCATATCTCTCAACTCGGGTATTTGCTTGAAATATTAACCCCAATTCCTGGAACATCTCATATGGTCCATGACGTTCAAAACGTCTTTGAAGTCCCGATTCTAAGCCGTTTAAGCATGGTGCACTAAACTATCAAGTAGTCATCATATTAAGCTATCCAGACGTTCATAACTTCTGCATCTGCTCCTGCAATAGGTCTGTCACCTAGCGGTGCATTAAGGACATAATTCTTCTGTGCAGCAATGAGGATTTAACCTCAGATCACGGATCAAATCCGCAACATTGCTACTATCATTTTTCAACACAATTTTCTCTAGGAACATATCAAAATAAACACAGGGAAGCAACAACGCGAGCTATTGATCTACAACATGATTTGCAAAATACTACCAGGACTAAGTTCATGATAAATTTAAGTTCAATTTAATCATATTACTTAAGAACTCCCACTTAGATAGACATCCCTCTAATCCTCTAAGTGATCACGTGATCCAAATCAA
>NW_021216095.1:0-1058 GCF_002162155.2 Triticum dicoccoides | reverse complement strand
GGTAAGGTTTCTCTCCTCTCTTTTATTTCTATTCTGTTTTATATTTTTCTATTTCTGCAATTTGTTTTTGATTTGTTTTAAAATATCAAATCATTTTATAAAATCCTGGAAATAATTATGGGTACTTACTGAATTATTTCAGTGACCCTTATCAATTTCCAACATTTATTTGAGCATTTAAATTATTTATAGTATTTAAATGCCCAAAGTCAAATACAATATGATTTAATTCAAAAATCCAAAAATGACCTAAGAATATAATCATCATTTTTGGCAGAGGTTTCCACCTTAACCAGAAATCATGAACTTTTCTTAGGAACCTTTTGGGTTTATTGAAAAGATTTTAATTCACCCTAGTTGAGTTGATTTAATGCTAGGGTTTGAACATCCCCATTTCAATCTTAGGCAAAATTTAAACATGATGCAAACATGAAGCTAGCCTAGAGCACTACCAGCAGCTAGGGATGTGACAACTCACCCCCACTAAAAAAGAATCTCGTCTCGAGATCCAAGCGTAGGGTAGGATGAAGGGGAAACGCAAACTAGTACAATCTTCACGATCCAGGGTGCAATTCAGTTGAACGTTGATTCATTCACCATCATTGTCTTGATGTCTTGTTCTGAGAACTCCAGTTATTATGACAATGAGAGGAGAAGGAGACTCTAGAAGGATCGATCTTCTTGAAGGTCGAACAACTCAGGATTAACTCACAGAATGAGACATAGCAACATCTCTCGAGCTGAGAGACGAAGCATACCTCTAGAGGGATGGAGTGGAGCAGGTGACGAGGTTCACTAGGTAGACAACAATTCCACACCTAAGAAGGTGGTAAACGATTGTCAACGTAGCGAGGAGTAGAGTTGCCATGATACCACGACGAAACATCCTGGAGGAGGGTGATTCGTAGGTTATTTCCTTAAGTGGCAAAAAGAATTACCTTTGATATAGAGATCATTGAGACTCTCTATATCATCCGAAGGCGAATCACAGCAATCGATTGGCGGGGTCGGTAGAATGGCATACTTGGACTTGGATGATGTGGATTACCTTGTTGAAG
>NW_021216094.1:0-2537 GCF_002162155.2 Triticum dicoccoides | reverse complement strand
CATATCGAGCATATTGTGTGTATGTTATTGAAATGCTTGGTATGTGTGGGATCTGACTATCTAGTTGTTTATCTTTAGTAGCCTCTCTTACCGGGAAATGTCTCCTAGTGTTTCCACCGAGCCATGGTAGCTTGCTACTGCTCCGGGACACTTAGGCTGGCCGGCATGTGTCCTTCTTCGTTCCTGTGTCTGTCCCTTCGGGGAAATGTCACGCGATGAATACCGGAGTCCTGTTAGCCCGCTACAGCCCGGTTCACCGGAGTCCTGCTAGCCCAGTGCTACAGCCTGGATTCACTCGCTGATGACCGACACGTTCGATGCTGGGTCATGGATGCCTGTCCCTGTAAGTCTGTGCCACTTTGGGTTTACGACTAGCCATGTCAGCCCGGGCTCCTTATCATATGGATGCTAGCGACACCGTCATATACGTGTGCCAAAAGGCACAAACGGTCCCGGGCTAAGGTAAGGCGACACCCGTGGGAATACCGTGCGTGAGGCCGCAAAGTGACATGAGGTGTTACATGCTAGATCGATGTGGCATTGAGTCGGGGTCCTGACAGCGTTGGTATCAGAGCCTGACTGCCTGTAGGATTACCAAGCCAAACTGGTCGAAGTTGAATCTAGAAATTCTTTAGTTATATAAGGGAATTGATTGTGGGATGGAACGTAAGGCTCTTTTTACTCCTTATACCTCATGGCCTTCTGATCTGAGACATCATCTTCTCTTCTACGGGGATTAAGAATTAGGCTATCTCTTCTTCCTATCAGGATCACGTGTACTAATCCGTAGACTTATAGAATTGTTGGATTTAAGCTTGAGTTCAGTTTCTTCTACTTCCGTACGTTAACTGTTGATCTCGAAACCTTGATATTGTGTTTCTGAGTGGTTATGCCACCATTTTTGTGAATGTCTCAAATCTTTTCTGAGCATTTACAGCCGTTATGCTGTCCGAGTCATTCCAGGTTTCTAAATAGTCTGATGCATTTGCAAAATCCTTTCCCTCTGGTTTCGATGTTCCTTTATGCCAGCTCAATCACACTAATTGTTGAGTTGAGGTATTCTATTGCCTTGACATTATGTTGGAGTTGCTATTATGACCCTAGGTGTCTCAGGGGATCATCTAGTAGTCTAGCCATGATTTATGTTCCAGTGTGATGACTCTGGCCGTCATTATCGAAAGCATCCCATGATGCCATTTAGTAGTAGGTATTCTATCCCTGGGTTTTGAACCCGAGATTCACCCTACTTGCTTCATGTTGATAGTTTTGCTCGTTCCTTTAGGTTATTAGTAACCTTTGCATTAGTCCTCGATGTTCGTGGTATTCCTTTCTTCCAAATACTATGAACCGCTTATGGCAGATGTTCCTCGCTGATCGAAAGATCACAATCAGAGTGCTCTCGATGGGTTCTCGATTCTACATTGTGACTCTGCCAGTTCTACCTTTCTGCGTGGGTTATCCGGAAGAAATATGTGGAATTCGTTCGACATGCTAAACAATGCATCCACAACTCAGAAAATCGTATGCCCTTTGAGTTGTCCCTCTTTAGTTGTCTTCTGACCCTCGTCTATCAATTGATAGTCAAGAGTATGCGTGCATTCGTTCGTCGATGCCTATTACCCTTGTGGTCCGCCAAGCCATTCTATTTCAGAATGAATAGGAGAAACAAACTCCAGTACCTCATCCATATTTAGGATTGGGTCAAAGTAGTTGTGTTCCGCAGATCAAGTTATAATCCAGCTTCTGGTCTGCTCTACCCTGAAGTATTACCTTCTTTATGACAGGAATTTCATGAGAATTGCACCACCTTTTGTGAATTCTTGACATAGTGATACTTCTCGCCATCCTTTTTCATTCCTCGGTTCCGTGTTGTTGCAGCCGGAGTGCCGACAAGTGAATCATGATGTGTGAACTCAATACTGCTAGCAACTCCATTGCTTGGTAGTTAAATGGACGATAACCTCATTCTTAGCGTGTTGGTTATTGAATCGTCACCCTAAGGTTGATTGTGCTACCTAGTCCTTATTTCGGTGCACCCTTCGATTGATGAGTTAGGATCTTGTCAAGTCCTCACTCATTTGATCATATCGTCTTGCCCTGAAAAGCAAGATTGTTCTCGAGCTTAGTAACATACCGGTGGTTCGTGATTTTCTGAATATCTTCTCAGAAGTATTACCAGGTTGTCACCTGACCGCTATGTTGAGTTCGTGATCAAGTTGGTTTATTCCTGTAAACCACCCCTTCTCCAAGAATCCGTGTTGGATACCCTGAGCTAGTTGGATAAGCTAAACAACAACTTGGAGAGTTGGAGGATAAAAGCTTGCCTGACTTAGTTCGTTCCAAAGGGATATTCTTGTGTAGGGTGTGCTGAAGAAAGATGATATCTTCATCGATTGGTCCTTGTGATCAGTTGTTGGACCTATTGTCTTATCAATCCTTTGATTTGAGTTTGGGCTATCGTCAAATCAAATCAGTACCAACGATGCTCGTAATGTTGTCTTATTCGTGGTTGATCCCTCGAGCATACACCATTACAT
>NW_021216093.1:0-586 GCF_002162155.2 Triticum dicoccoides | reverse complement strand
TCTCCCTCGCACACCCGAGCGCCATCACCGCCGCCGCTCGCCGTTGCCGCGGCCACCGGCCTCCCCTCGCCCTTCGCCCGAGCCTAGAAGCTCCGCCTCATCGTCTGCATCGTCCTCGACGAGCCAAGTAACCAGGGATGCGCTCCATCGCCGACACCGTCGTCTTCTTCATCGCCAGCCGCCATGGATCCCCATCGCCGCCCCGCCGTCTCCAGTGCGTCCCCGAGCCCGCTTCGACGCCCGCTGCAACCGCGGTGAGCTCCGCCACCGTTTCCCCCTCTCCGCTTAGTCACCCGCACGCCGTAGCCCTTTCCCCACCACGGCCGAAGCTTCCCGCCGCCGTCCATGCCGCCGTCGTCGTCTCGGCCCGCCTCCGCCCAAACCGAGCACCCCATCGTGCTCCCGGTGCCACGAGGGTGCCACCGAGCCCCTCAGGTGGCCTCCCCGTGCCCCGCAGCCCGTTCCCGATCGAAGCCGAGCTCCGGCCGCCGCCGCGAGCTTTGCTCCGGCGAGCTCCGGCCTCCCCAGCTCCTCCCACCTGCCCCACCAGATGCGCGAGAGCCCGGGCTACGCCCCGGTGCTCTCC
>NW_021216092.1:0-1659 GCF_002162155.2 Triticum dicoccoides | reverse complement strand
CTCTGAGAGATCACTTCGGTCCCTCCACTACGGAGGACACCAGGATCACCTCCACCGCCCTCTCCTGGACGGAAAACCCATCTCGTCGCTGCAGTGCGGACTGCCTGACAAGCTGCAGCGTTGCCTGGGAAGAGCAGATGGCCTGGAAAAATATTTGAAGAAGACCCCGTGCAGCGTTGACACCTGCGATTACCTGCAGACCCTCAAGATGCACCTCCAAGGTATGATTCACAACTTCTGCATCAAGGCTCTCAAGCTGCTTCCCACACCATCCGGCTCGTTCATGCGCGGCTTCCTCATGGCCGGCCACTGCTACGGCTCCATGGACCCTGTCTCCAACATCATTGTCAACTCCATTTGGTACAGCAGCCACAGCTGCCCTCTCCCAGAGTCTGAACGCAGCAAGATTGAGAAATACAATGACATCCTGGATCCCCATTCTCTGCTCCGCACACAGGTTCACTCCCTCAAGGGCCTGATGGAGCTTGCCGCATTCGCCGGACCCCCGTTCTCAACAGAGGCTTGTGCTTTGGAGTTGCTCTGCAGTGCAAGATGTGACATCGTTGACATGTTGCCATCATCGCCAGAGATGCTTGAAAAGAAGAACCCCTTCCATGAAGCTGCCAAGGCCGCTGGACACCCTCTACCGCTTCAGCTGGGTGAACTGCACAGGCTGCTGCTGCTGATGCCTGATGAGCGAAGTGCGCTGCTCTCCTTGATGACTAAGGCTCGAACTGGCCGTACTGTGTTGCGCCTCGATGACATGACACTTCGTATGAGGCGCATGTGGCTCAAATGCTCGGCTCCCAAAACTAGTGGCATTGTGCGAGCTCCTAAACTTTTTCCAGAGTCTCGGAAGTTGGTGTCAAGCATGAGATCAAAGTATGAGGAGCGGAGGAGCTGGTTCCGTTCAAAGATTGAACAGGTTCCGTTCAAAAATTTGCATCCCGTTTTCATTAAATAGAGCCAAAGGCACATACTTGGCAGCAGTATGTTAATTTGACAGAACATATCACATAGGTCAATGACTCTTACGATGAAGATAGCAGAAACTTTACTTTTAGGCAGTCTGTTTCTTCTATGAGAAAGGAAAAGTAAACTAACACAAATATAGTTTGAACTTCTAGCAGCTAGATTCGCCTATAGCCATACCAAATTCTCCCCTTTTTCAGTCTGGGTTGTTTGCTCTGTCTGTGCGCGCTTCTCAACTCACCTGTATGCCCCTACACCCTGATCAGAACATGTGCAACATATCATTGGTCAATGATACTGAAAGTAACAATTCAGACTTGTAGGACATTCTATTTCTGCTATGAAAAAGGGAGTGCAAACAATATCAATACAGTCTGAACAGCCTCAAAGATTTCCCCAGAAGAAATATATAATTCCTTTGTTTGCATTGCACTTGCTAATGTCAGTGTTGTTTGAAGAATAAATAAATAATAATTACTTATAATTGAAAAATCTCATGCAGGCAGGCATTTCTGACAATCTCCAGTAATGGATGCTAAGGAACAAAGAAGAAAAAGAGACAGAGAGCGTTATGCACAGATGACCGATGAAAAGAGGCAGGAGCAACTCAAAAAACGCCGTGAAGCCTATCAAAAACAGAAAGAAAAAATAGCAGAGCACAATGCACAGATGACCGATGAAAAAAAA
>NW_021216091.1:0-1313 GCF_002162155.2 Triticum dicoccoides | reverse complement strand
TAGCCCTTGCCGCAAGTCCTCGAGACGGGGCAACGGGGTCACATCTTTCGTGAGTCTCTGCTTGTTACCGCGCGTTCCTAATCCACTACGATTTGGATATTTGATCCGAGGGGCCTCTGGCCTGATAGCACTAACCATCACGTGGGCATAGTATGGGCGTTCTGCGTCGTGTACATCAGCCGAAGCTTAATAGACGTCAGCGACGGAGCGGCGCGCGCCGGGTTGGACTGGTAAGCTCCTGCCTTTTTAGGGAGGTAGCTAGGTCTGCTCACCGGCCGCCCACGCAACGTGCAGGAGTTCCCGGGGCGATGGCCCATGACCCCTGGGGGCATAGGTTTAGTCCGGCGTGCTTGACCTCTCTATTAAGCCTAGGTCGGGTTGCGGCGTATTGTTTGGCCGAGGCCGGGCATGACCCTGGAAAGTGTGTCCGGCCGGAGTCAATCGAGCGTGGTGGGTAAGTTGGTGCACCCCTGCAGGGAAGAAAACATCTATCGATAGCCTGTCCTACGATAACGGACACTTGGAGTTGTATCCCGATCGATACAACTAGAACTGGATACTTGTGATGAGAACTGGATGGTGATGAGGATTTGATTGTGATGATAACTGGATAGTATGGCTCTGGGATTGCTTTCTCGCAGGGAGTCGAGAAAGGATCTCTGGCCGAGGTTGATAACACTACTACCACTTTACTTATGCTACTCTACTCCCTCTTGTTTGCTGCAAGATGGGGGTTTCCAGAAGATGCTAGTCTTCGATAGGACTAGACCTTCTCTCTATTCTGGCATTTCTGCAGCCCAGTCCACATATACAGTCTTCCTTTGATAATGTTGCATATGTAGTGTAGATCCTTGCTTGCGAGTATTTTGGATGAGTACTCACGGTTGCTTTGCTCCCCCTTTTCCCCCTTCTTTCTTCTTTCTGGTTGTTGCAACCAGATGGTGGAGTCCAGGAGCCAGATGCCACCTTTGACGATTGCTGCTACCCCGAGGGTGCCTGCTACCACGTGACGGACGCCGAGGACCAGGAGTAGTTAGGAGGCTCCCAGGCAGGAGGCCTTGCCTTTTCGATCGATGTTGCTTTTGTGCTAGCCTTCTTAAGGCAGACTTGTCTAACTCATGTCTGTACTCAGATATTGTTGCTTCCGCTGACTCTTGTGTTTCGAGCTTATGTATTCGAGCCCTCGAGGCCCCTGGCTTGTAATATAAAGCTTGTATTATTTTATTTTGTGTCTAGAGTTGTGTTGTGATATCTTCCCGTGAGTCCTTGATCTTGATCGTACACATTTGCGTGTATGATTAGTGTACGATTGA
>NW_021216090.1:0-567 GCF_002162155.2 Triticum dicoccoides | reverse complement strand
CCAACCGGGACTAATGCCCACCCTTTAGTCCCGGTTGGTGCCACCAACCGGGACCCAAGGTATCTGTGTTGCCCGCCTCGGGGCCAAAGTTTAGTCCCACCTCGCTAGTCGAGAGGAGCGCGCAGTGGTTTATAAGCCCCACTGCCGCACCCCTCTCGAGCTCCTCTCCACCGCAGGCTTTCGGGCCTACTTGTTATTGCTTTGCCTGATGGGCCTTCTGGGCCTACTGCGGGCCTGAATCCTGGCCCATAGTAGGGTTTCTAGTCGTATTCAGGCCGTGGGGGCCTAGTAGGAGACATTTTTTTTGTTTTTTTTGTTTTCTTTACTTATTGTTGCTATATTTGTTTTTTTCCAGTTTTTTTCTTTTGTTTTCTGCATTATTTATTTTCTTTTGTTTTTTGCTTTATTTTTTAATTGTTTTTGCTTTTAGATTTAGGAAAATTATAAACTTTCTATTAGTGCCATTAGTGTTCAAATTTGAAAACACTTTTTTTGTTTTTTTTTTGTTTTCTTTCTTGTTTTATTTATTTTATTTTGTTTCTACTTACAACAAAATACTTATTGTTG
>NW_021216089.1:0-656 GCF_002162155.2 Triticum dicoccoides | reverse complement strand
CGAGTGGTGAGCCAGCCTCCCACTCGGGGGCTTAGCTGTAGTCTAGTACTCGCCTAAGTGTGAAAAATCCTACCGAGTGGAGAGCGACCCTCCCAGCGGGGGCTTAGCTGCAGTCCAGTACTCGCCTAAGTTTGAAAAATCCTACCGAGTGGAGAGCGACCCTCCCACTCGGGGGCTTAGCTGTAGTCCAGTACTCGCCTAAGTGTTTGAAAATCCTACCAAGTGGTGAGCCAGCCTCCCACCCGGGGGCTTAGCTGCAGTCCAGTACTCGCCTAAGTGTTTGAAAATCCTACCGAGTGGTGAGCCAGCCTCCCACTCGGGGGCATAGCTGCAGTCCAGTACTCGCCTAAGTGTTTGAAAATCCTACCGAGTGGTGAGCCAGCCTCCCACTTGGGGGCTTAGCTGCAGTCCGGTACAAGCCTAAGTGTTTGAAAATCCTACCGAGTGGTGAGCCAGCCTCCCACTCGGGGGCTTAGCTGCAGTCCAGTACTCGCCTAAGTGTTTGAAAATCCTACCGAGTGGTGAGCCAGCCTCCCACTCGGGGGCTTAGATGTAGTCTAGTACTCGCCTAAGTGTGAAAAATCCTACCGAGTGGAGAGCGACCCTCCCAGCGGGGGCTTAGCTGCAGTCCAGTACTCGCCTATTTTTGAAAAATC
>NW_021216088.1:0-1719 GCF_002162155.2 Triticum dicoccoides | reverse complement strand
ACTTGTCACTCGAACATGGTAATCTTCGAGCACTGAGCCTCTATTAAACGGGCGCCTTCTAGGACTTCTTCAAAATAGTGCTCGGCCGAGCCCTGGCTTCCGGCCGGCCCACGGGTTGCAATAGCGGTGGCCTCCATCCCTGCCCAATATGTCTTAACACGGGCAAGAGCAATTCGCGCACCCTCTATGCACGCCGACCTCTTTACAACATCGATATGCGGCACAACACCAAGGAATCGTTGCACTAAACCAAAATAACTATCCGGCCTTGGTCCCTTCGGCCAAAGATTATCCACGACAGACCTCATGGCAAGCCTGGACAACCTATGGAGCTCCGCCCACTTGGCCATTTGTTCATTCAATAGCAGCGGACATGTTGGAGCACTGAACTGCGACCAGAACAACCTTTCCACCTCATGATCTTTCTGATCTTTGAAAAACCCAGTCGCATCAGCAACACTCTTTGCCAAGTCCAAGTACGCGTCTGCAGCACTCCATAATTGATCCAGAGGGGCATACTTTGGATCTCTGAACTTCGTCCGCAACAAAAAGGGCCTCCCAGCCGTGATATCTTCGGTTGACGAAGTTCCTCTGTTGCTGCTCTGATTTCAGAGCAAGTTTCCTTGGATGCTCCCAAGGCCTTCTTCAGGTCAGCCGCTTTCGCTTGGCTTTCCTTTTTGAGGAGCTCATATCGTCCGGCGGCATCTTTCAGCTCAACATCCATCTTGGCTATTTTATCTTTGCTTTGGCGATGAGCAGCCTGTTCGGCTCTTAACTCTTCGTCCCCCTTTAGGGTGGCCACATCGCTTCTCCTGGCTTGTTCCTTCGCTCGGGCGAGTTCTGCCCGAAGGGTCTCTACGACGGCAGCTCCATCTGCAGTCACTGCATATTATAGATACCAGCATCATGCTCCTCTTAATATTTGCTGACCACCCGAAAATACATACCTTGTGCCTCGTCAAGCCGCTTGTTCTTAAGAGCGATGTCGGCATCCGCCACGTCAAGCCGACGTCCGAGCTCATCAAAATCAGCAGTCCGGTCAGCTGCCGGACCCTCAGCCGCCTGCACATGAAAGCAGCGCGATAATTACCTGGGACTATGATGCTCTGTTTGCCGCCTCCGGACGGAAACCAGAGTCTCAGGGGCTACTATCTATAGAGGGCACACCTAACGTGTGCCGTACCGTCAAAAATACATATATATTACTTTGTGTACCTCAAAGCCTCTTAGCAGGCTCGTAAAATCTTCATTCAACCCGCTTTTGGTGGATGAAATCCTCTCAACCACCGTACCCATTAAGGTACAGTGCACCTCTAAGATAGCCGCTTGCTCCAGAAGACCCATCAGTGTGTCCGGTTGTGCACCGGACAGTCCCAGACTCTTTCTGTTGCTCTCCTTAGGAGCCGAATACTCCGGGCTTCGGGCGGCCGAAGAGTTACCTTCTGGCCTTTGCGGGTCAGGAGAAATCCTCCATGACGACACCTTGGGGTCGCCCGCCCCATGAGGCGGGGAGGCAGGAGGAGGCGTTTTGCTCTCGCTCATCTCCGGAAGAAGATCCCCCGAAGACGAACTCTGTCGAGAAGGGTTGCGAGCCGGACTGCAAATATATGTCTCGGTTATTGTTCTCAGATATAAAGCGGGATATATTTACCAAAGTACTTTTGTTCACTTACAGCTCGGTTGAGGGCTGCCCCCCTTGCAGGCGCTGAGCGATAAGGA
>NW_021216087.1:0-3111 GCF_002162155.2 Triticum dicoccoides | reverse complement strand
CGCAGTCCGAGGTCGTATACAACATGTAAATCTAATGCATTTTCAAAGATAGAAGGTGCAAAGTTAGCTCAAAAGTTTCGAACGAAGTTGGCTCGGAAATGCAAACTGAGTCGAGAAGCTTTGACATGGAGCACCCGGTTTTCTCACAAATTCCAAGCGAAACCAAACGGAAATCCTGAACGGAATCACAAGGTTGCGCAAAATTCCTGTCCAAGTCACGCTAGGGTTTATAACTTTTGGACGAAATTTGAAGTCCTTTTCTTGTACGGAAAGTCCAACCAGCTCATATATGGATGAAAGATGACGACCGATTGAACATCACATAATCATCAAACGCATCTATTATCACGCCCAATATGCGACCCTATCCAAAAGGAACTCGAAGGTCCCACCAAGGATAGACCCGCATATTGAAATGCTTTTGCAAGGTGGATATCATTACATCAACATTACATAATAGTTGGGGATACATACATAAGGCATACAATGCCACACGAATACAACATCATCATACATAAGAGCACCATCCGACTACGGATGAAACACAAACAGAAACTCAAACGACATCCACCCTGCTAGCCCAGGCTGCCGACCTGGAACCTATCCCCTGATCGAAGAAGAAGCAGAAGAAGAACTCCAAAACAAGCAAACATCGCTCTCGCGTAATGATCATCGCAACCTGTACCTACAACTGTTGGTGTAGTAATCTGTGAGCCACGAGGACTCAGCAATCCCATTACCATGGGTATCAAGACTAGCAAAGCTTAATGGGAAAGGAAGGGGTAAAGTGGTGAGGTTGCAGCAGCGGCTAAGCATGATATGGTGGCTAACATACGCAATTGAGAGAGAGGAGAGAAACAAAGGAACGGTCGTCATCTAGTAATGATCAAGAAGTGATCCTGAACTCCTAATTACGTCAGACATAACCCAGAAACCGTGTTCACTTCACGGACTCCGCCGAGAAGAGACCATCACGGCTACACACACGGTTGATGCGTTTTAATTCGGATCTGGTGTCAAGTTATCTACAAACGGATATTAACAAATTCCCATCTGCCACATAACCGCGGGCACGACTCTCGAAAGATCATAACCCTGCAGGCGTGTCCCAACTTAGCCCATGATAAGCTCTCGTGATCAACGAAGGATATTCCTTCTCCCCGGGAAGACCCGATCAGTCTCGGAATCCCGGCTACAAGACATTTCGACAGTAATAAAACAAGACCAGCAAGACCTCCCGGCATGCCGACATCCTGATAGTAGCCGCGCGTATCTCGTCTCAAGCCACGATCGGATGAGCAGTACGTACAACTAGAACCATCCCTCAAGTTTCCCCGAGGTGGCGCTGCAAGTGGCTCTAGTTTGGACCAACACTTAGACAAGCATTGGCCGGGGGGGGGGCTAAAATAAAGATGACCCTTGGGATGCGCGACTCCCAAGGGAAAAAGGTAATAGGTGAGGCAAATGGTAAAACCAATGTTGGGCCTTGCTGGAGGAGTCTTATTCAAAGCGAACTGTCAAGGGGGTCCCATAAATCACCCGACCGCGTTAGGAACGCAAAATTCAGGAACATAACACCGGTATGACAGAAACTATGGCGGCAAGAGTGGAACAAAACACCAGGCATAAGGCCGAGCCTTCCACCCTTTACCAAGTATATAAATGCATTAATAGTATAAGAGATATTGTGATATCCCAACATAACCCTGTCCACCATGGAGCAATCTTCAACTTCACCTGCAACTAGCAACGCTATAAGAGGGGCTGAGCAAAGCGGTAACATAGCCAAACAACGGTTTGCTAGGAATGGTGTCAAAGGTTAGAGGTTCATGGCAATTTGGGAGGCTTGAAGAGCAAATGATAGGTAACACAGCATAGCGATAGAACGAAGCAACTAGCATAGCAATGATAGTAGTGAGATCCAGGGTAGCGGTCATCTTGCCTGAAATCCCGCTAGGAAGAAGAACGAGTCCATGAAGAAGATGAAGCCACGAAGACGAACCAAGCGTAGACGAATGAATCCTCACGATCGCAACGAAACAGGAACTATCGAGAAGAAGCACACAACATGGTGAACACACCACACATAGACAAGACATGATGCACAACAAGCATGATGCATGACAAGGCTACATGAAGCTACTCATGGCAAGAGATAATGCAAACAAGAACAACACATCAAGGCAAGTTTAAATGAGGCCGGGAACAACATATAACAATTCCGGTAAGTCCTCATATGTAAATTTCGAAATTGGTCCAGATCTGAATAAACCTTATGTTCAAGTTGTTAAACAGCAAGTTAAGATGCACCACGAGGATCTACATGAAATTCTAGTCAAGTTACATATAAAGTTCATTTAATTCGGAGCTACGGTCTAGAAGATAAGAGCAAAACAAGTTAAACATGGCATTGATGCAAAACGCATACAAACATCAAGCTAACACCTCAAAACAAGGATGCAACATGATAATATGAAGCTACATGCAAAATCAAGCAAGTTTCATATAGAGCACACTCAAAACGGAGCAACGGTTCAACACACCCACACTATACAAGTCATAGCAACAATCTGTCCATAACAACAACTAGGCATCTTACAAGCATCAAAACAACATGCTACAGCACCCCAACATAAGAACAAAAGGCATGAGCATGAAGTACAGGTAAAGCATGACAAGACATAAACACTGATCTATCTCCAGAAACAACTAGAACATGCTCAAAAGGACATGGAAAGATTGCAAATAATAACAGTTTCAGACTTATCA
The DNA here is from genome assembly GCF_002162155.2 of Triticum dicoccoides. Lineage (NCBI taxonomy): Eukaryota > Viridiplantae > Streptophyta > Magnoliopsida > Poales > Poaceae > Triticum > Triticum dicoccoides. The sequence continues at coordinate 342 of NW_021216087.1, read as the reverse complement.
GGAAATAACATCAGGTTGCAATGTTTAGAGCAAGCAAACAACATGTTACAGGAACTTATCATGAAAAACAAAGGCATGGCATGAATCTACTAAATACGTAGAACAAAAGTCACTTACTGAACATAAGCCAAAAAGGATCAGAAGATATGATGGCACCCATGTAAATATGGCAAGTTATATGACACATTCATACATGGCAGAAACAACAATAAGTAGGCATGTTGGTGAGCTTGAATCACTCACCACAGAGCAATACATGGCATGGCAAGACAACCAACAGTAAGAAGACATATTTGATAAGCTAAGCATGGCAAGAACAAGTTCATAGGGTGCATGGATCAC
>NW_021216086.1:0-1719 GCF_002162155.2 Triticum dicoccoides | reverse complement strand
ACTTGTCACTCGAACATGGTAATCTTCGAGCACTGAGCCTCTATTAAACGGGCGCCTTCTAGGACTTCTTCAAAATAGTGCTCGGCCGAGCCCTGGCTTCCGGCCGGCCCACGGGTTGCAATAGCGGTGGCCTCCATCCCTGCCCAATATGTCTTAACACGGGCAAGAGCAATTCGCGCACCCTCTATGCACGCCGACCTCTTTACAACATCGATATGCGGCACAACACCAAGGAATCGTTGCACTAAACCAAAATAACTATCCGGCCTTGGTCCCTTCGGCCAAAGATTATCCACGACAGACCTCATGGCAAGCCTGGACAACCTATGGAGCTCCGCCCACTTGGCCATTTGTTCATTCAATAGCAGCGGACATGTTGGAGCACTGAACTGCGACCAGAACAACCTTTCCACCTCATGATCTTTCTGATCTTTGAAAAACCCAGTCGCATCAGCAACACTCTTTGCCAAGTCCAAGTACGCGTCTGCAGCACTCCATAATTGATCCAGAGGGGCATACTTTGGATCTCTGAACTTCGTCCGCAACAAAAAGGGCCTCCCAGCCGTGATATCTTCGGTTGACGAAGTTCCTCTGTTGCTGCTCTGATTTCAGAGCAAGTTTCCTTAAATGCTCCCAAGGCCTTCTTCAGGTCAGCCGCTTTCGCTTGGCTTTCCTTTTTGAGGAGCTCATATCGTCCGGCGGCATCTTTCAGCTCAACATCCATCTTGGCTATTTTATCTTTGCTTTGGCGATGAGCAGCCTGTTCGGCTCTTAACTCTTCGTCCCCCTTTAGGGTGGCCACATCGCTTCTCCTGGCTTGTTCCTTCGCTCGGGCGAGTTCTGCCCGAAGGGTCTCTACGACGGCAGCTCCATCTGCAGTCACTGCATATTATAGATACCAGCATCATGCTCCTCTTAATATTTGCTGACCACCCGAAAATACATACCTTGTGCCTCGTCAAGCCGCTTGTTCTTAAGAGCGATGTCGGCATCCGCCACGTCAAGCCGACGTCCGAGCTCATCAAAATCAGCAGTCCGGTCAGCTGCCGGACCCTCAGCCGCCTGCACATGAAAGCAGCGCGATAATTACCTGGGACTATGATGCTCTGTTTGCCGCCTCCGGACGGAAACCAGAGTCTCAGGGGCTACTATCTATAGAGGGCACACCTAACGTGTGCCGTACCGTCAAAAATACATATATATTACTTTGTGTACCTCAAAGCCTCTTAGCAGGCTCGTAAAATCTTCATTCAACCCGCTTTTGGTGGATGAAATCCTCTCAACCACCGTACCCATTAAGGTACAGTGCACCTCTAAGATAGCCGCTTGCTCCAGAAGACCCATCAGTGTGTCCGGTTGTGCACCGGACAGTCCCAGACTCTTTCTGTTGCTCTCCTTAGGAGCCGAATACTCCGGGCTTCGGGCGGCCGAAGAGTTACCTTCTGGCCTTTGCGGGTCAGGAGAAATCCTCCATGACGACACCTTGGGGTCGCCCGCCCCATGAGGCGGGGAGGCAGGAGGAGGCGTTTTGCTCTCGCTCATCTCCGGAAGAAGATCCCCCGAAGACGAACTCTGTCGAGAAGGGTTGCGAGCCGGACTGCAAATATATGTCTCGGTTATTGTTCTCAGATATAAAGCGGGATATATTTACCAAAGTACTTTTGTTCACTTACAGCTCGGTTGAGGGCTGCCCCCCTTGCAGGCGCTGAGCGATAAGGA
>NW_021216085.1:0-967 GCF_002162155.2 Triticum dicoccoides | reverse complement strand
TGAGAGTCTCATTAGCCTTCTGCACGCAGACTTGCAACTCTGTCAATCCAGCTGGTCGCTTGCAAGTTCCTTCAAACGTTCTGATGAACACTCGGGACAGATCTTCCCAAGTGTAAATGCTGCTAGGAGGTAATTGAGTCAACCATGCCCTGGCAGAACCTTCCAGCATGAGGGGCAAGTGCTTCATGGCCACCTCGTCGTTCCCACCACCAATCTGAACTGCCACTCGGTAGTCTTCAAGCCAAGTTTCAGGCTTAGACTCACCAGTGAACTTGCTGACTCCTGTTGCCAACCTGAAATTGGGAGGGATAACTGCGGCTCTGATAGCTCTGCTGAAACATTCAGGACCAGAAACATGCACTCGACTGCTTGTGGGCGCATCTCTGTCGAGTCCGCCCCGATGGGCTCTGTTCCGGTCGACCAAACCTTGCACGATAATGGATCGCGCGTCGAAGCCTGGTTCTCTGGGGTCGACTGGAACCCTTCGCCCTGTACTGTATTGACGCCTGTCATCTGGTTGCCGAGGAGCGTAAGACCCACCCCTCGGAGGGGAATTGGGCACTCGACGCCTATCATCTCGGTCGAGTCTGTCGCCATATTGATCTCGCCGATTCTCGCGCCCTTCACGCCGCGGAGGCGATCTGGGGCTGTGAGCCGACTGAACCGTATTCACAGTGACGGATCGACTGTGAATTCTGTTGCGCGACTGAGACACGGCTGAATTCTGATCTCCTGCTGCCCGGAGCAGATCCCTGATCTGCAGCAAACCTCTGCCAGCTTCCGACTGCGAAGGCTGGATGGACTCTGCTATACGGGTCGCAGCTGCTAAATTCTGAATTGGGGTTCGATATACCTGAGTCGGCGGGAAGAGTTGACGTCGACTGGTGTCGGGAACTCGTTGCCGCGCGCGCTCGTCGAGTGCTCGCTGAAGGTTCTCCAGTCGAGTGCGCTCGGCCAAATTGGCCAG
>NW_021216084.1:0-1283 GCF_002162155.2 Triticum dicoccoides | reverse complement strand
GCTACAATGGAGCGCCTCCGGGTCGTTGGAGCTTCGCCGCGGCTGCAATGGAGCTCCGCCGCGCTGTAATTGTAGGATCGAAAGTATGTCTAGAGGGGGTGTGATTAGACTACTTGACTTAATAAAAATCTAGCCTTTTCCCAATTTTAGTTCTTGGCAGATTTTAGCAACTTAGCACAAAGTCAAGCAATCAACCTACACATGCAATTCTAAGAGTATAGCAGCGGAATGTACATCATTGAATATAAAGGTAAAGGGGAGGAGTTTGGAGGGAGCAAACGCAATGTTAACGCGGAGATTTTTGACGTGGTTCCAATAGGTGGTGCTATCGTACATCCACGTTGATGGAGATTTCAACCCACGAAGGGTAACGGCTGCGTGAGTCCACGGAGGGCTCCACCCACGAAGGGTCCACGAAGAAGCAACCTTGTCTATCCCACCATGACCATCGCCCACGAAGGACTTGCCTCACTAGGGTAGATCTTCATGAAGTAGGCGATCTCCTTGCCCGTATAAACTCCTTGGTTCAACTCCACAATCTTGACGGAGGCTCCCAAGTGACACCTAACCAATCTAGGAGATACCACTCTCCAAAAGGTAATAGATGGTGTGTTGTTGATGAACTCCTTGCTCTTGTGCTTCAAATGATAGTCTCCCCAACACTCAACTCTGTCTCATAGGATAGGATTTGGTGGAAAGATGATTTGAGTGGAAAGCAACTTGGGGAAGGCTAGAGATCAAGATTCATATGGTTGGATTGAAATATCTTGGCCTCAACACATGAGTAGGTGGTTCTCTCTCAGAAAATGAATGCTGGAAGTGTAGGCATGTTCTGATGGCTTCCTTCACGAATGAGGAGAGGGTGGAGGGGTATATATAGCCTCCACACAAAATCTAACCGTTACACACAATTTACCAAACTCGGTGGGACCGAATCATAAAACTCGGTCGGACCGATTTAGTTCATAATGTGACCGTTAGGCATTTCGGTGGGACCGACATGTCAACTCAGTGGGACTGATTTTGTTAGGGTTAGGGCATAACGTAATCTCAGTTGGACCAATTACACAAACTCGGTGTGACCGACTTTGGTAATAAGCAAACCAAAGAGTTGGTCAGGCAAACTCGGTGGGACCGATTCGCTCATCTCGGTGAGACTGAAACGTTACGAAAAGGAAACAGGGAGTTTGCATTGCGAACTCGGTGGGACCAATCGGTCATCTTGGTTGGACCGAAACGTTACGAAGGGAAACAGAGAGTTTGCAATCCCATCTCGGTGAGAC
>NW_021216083.1:0-707 GCF_002162155.2 Triticum dicoccoides | reverse complement strand
GCCGCAGCCTCGTCGCCTTTCGCCGGAGTTCCGCCGGCCACTGCCTCCCCTACCTGACTTCGCCGGAGAGGCACCGCCGCACCGCGCTGGCCTCCCCGCCGCACCACCTTGCTCCCTGCCGAGCCCCGTCGAGATACGCCGCCATGAGAGCTCCACCACGCCGGAACCCACCTCCAGGAGCGCGATCGTCAACCACCGCGGCCAGATCCGGGGTCCCCGTGCCCGGATCCGTCCGTTCTCGGCCGTCCCGGCGTCCCCGCGCCATCCAGCCCTCTCGCCGGAGTTCCCCAGCGCCGCCGCCGCCACGGATCGGGAGGAGCCCGATCCAGCCACTCCCTCCCTGGCTCCGTTGACCCTTCGCGGGCCCCGCCTTCGGCCCAGCTCCAGCCGGCCTCGTTCGGCCTGCCTCCTCCTCCTTCGTGGGCCGGCCCAGCTTCCCCGGCCCCGGTGCCCCAAGCCGGCTCCTCTGTAGATGGGCCACGGCCCATGGGTGAGCCCCCCCCCCAGCGCCCCCTTGTTGTTTTTTTTCCTTCCCTGCTGATGGGCTTGCCCCAGATTCGGCCCGCATCGTTTTTTTTTCAGATCGGCGATTTGTCTATTATTCCAGAGAGCAGCAGTTTTGCAGTTTAGTCCCCCTAGTTCATGCATTTAATAACTCACTAACCGTGCATCGGATTAAAATGTTTTATATATGAAACTTGCTCAGA
>NW_021216082.1:0-1401 GCF_002162155.2 Triticum dicoccoides | reverse complement strand
CGATCATCACATGAGATGGAGTAGTTTTCAATGGTGAACATCATTATGTTGATTATATCTACTATATAATTCACGCTCGACCTTTCGGTCTCTAGTGTTCTGAGGCCATATCTGCATATGCTAGGCTCGTCAAGTTTAACCCGAGTATTCCGCGTGTGCAAAACTGGCTTGCACCCGTTGTATGTGAACGTAGAGCTTATCACACCTGATCATCACGTGGTGTCTCGGCATGACGAACTGTCGCAACGGTGCATACTCAGGGAGAACACTTATACCTTGAAATTTAGTGAGAGATCATCTTATAATGCTACCGCCGAACTAAGCAAAATAAGATGCATAAAGGATAAACATCACATGTAATCAAAATATGTGACATGATATGGCCATGATCATCTTGCGCCTTTGATCTCCATCTCCAAAGTACCATCATGCTCTCTATTGTCACCGGCATGACACCATGATCTCCATCATCTTGATCTCTATCAACATGTCATCACATGGTCGTCTCGCCAACTATTGGTATTGCAACTATTGCTATCACATAGCGATAAAGTAAAGCAATTATTTGGCGCTTGCATCTTATGCAATAAAGAGACAACCATAAGGCTTCTGCCAGTTGCCGATAACTTCAACAAAACATGATCATCTCATACAACAACTTATATCTCATCACGTCTTGACCATATCACATCACAACAAGCCATGCAAAAACAAGTTAGACGTCCTCTACTTTGTTGTTGCAAGTTTTACGTGGCTGCTACGGGCTGAGCAAGAACCGTTCTTACCTACGCATCAAAAACCACAACGCGGTATAGTGATTGCTTTTTGATCTTCAGAAAGAACCCTGTTCATTGAATCCGATTCAACTAAAGTTGGAGAAACAAACACCCACTAGCCACCTATGTGTGAAGCACGTCGGTAGAACCAGTCTCGCGTAAGCATACGCGTAATGTCGGTCTGAGCCGCTTCATCCAACAATACCGCTGAATCAAGAATCAACTAGTGACGGCAAGCAATATGTATATACCCACGCCCACAACTCCTTTGTGTTCTACTCGTGCATATAACATCTGCGCATAAACCTGACTCGGATGCCACTATTGGGTAACACAGTAATTTCAAAAAAAATCCTACGCACACGCAAGATCATGGTGATGCATAGCAATGAGAGGGGAAGAGTGCAGTCCACGTACCCTCGTAGACCGTAAGCGGAAGCGTTATGACAATGCGGTTGATGTAGTCGTATGTCTTCACGATCGACCGATCCTAGTACCGAAAGTACGGCACCTCTGCGATCTGCACACGTTCGGCTCGGTGACGTCCCACGAACTCACGATCCAGCAGAGTGTCGAGGGAGAGCTTCGTCAGCACGACGGTGTGATGACGGTGATGATGATGCTA
>NW_021216081.1:0-954 GCF_002162155.2 Triticum dicoccoides | reverse complement strand
TTTCCTGATTTAAATTAAATCCAGAAATTATAGTTATTGCGCCAGCATGACGTCATCATGACGTCAGTGGTCAACTGCGGCTGGCTGAGGTCAAACCTGACGTGTGGGACCCACACGTCAGTGACAGGGGGTTAAACAGGGTTAAATTAACTCTAATTACTAATTAGTGGCGCTGGGGCCCACTGGTCAGTGTCAGGGGTTAACCAACAGTGGTTAGCGCTAATCCTAATTAGCTACAGGGCTGGGCCCACCTGTCAGGGACTCAGGGGGGGTCCTGCCGTGGTCAAGGTGGGTCAAACCCACCGGCGACGTGACGCCGGCGAGGTCCGAGACGGCGGCGCGTCGCGGGATCGCGCTACAAGGCACGGGCGAGGCCGTGCTTGGGCTCGTTGGAAAGCCCTTGCTCCCGCGCGTCGAACGGTGGTGGTGGCCGGGCCTGAGGTGGCCGGAGTCGTCGACGGCGAGCTCGTGAGCGGCGGCCGGAGTTCGGGTGCGGTCGGAGTCGGCATTGCAGGGGGTTTGGGGAGGTGTTGGTGCGTGCTGCGTGATCCTAGTGAGGTGTGGAGCACGATAGTGTGCTCGGTTGGGTGCTACGGTGACTGTGGCCACGACGGCGACATCGCCGGCAGCGTGGAGCTCTCGGCCAAAGTGGGGCTAGGGCCTAGAGGTCGGGAGAGACCAGGGGAGAAGGGGGAAACGATCCGGGGCTCACCGCGGAGCTGCAGAGGTGGTTAGCGGGCTCGGGGACGCGCTGGAGACGACGAATTCGACGGCGACAATGATCGGAGCCCGAAGAGGGGAACGGCGACGTGGCGGTGATGCAGGGCTTCCGGAGGCCCGTGGAGCGGTGGGGAGGAAGAGGAGGTTGTGGCGGAGCTCCTGAGCTAGTCGGGGGAGCGAGGGGTGGCCGGAGATGGCTGCTATGGCGAACGGCGGCGATGGTGGTGCTCGGCC
>NW_021216080.1:0-3109 GCF_002162155.2 Triticum dicoccoides | reverse complement strand
CGCAGTCCGAGGTCGTATACAACATGTAAATCTAATGCATTTTCAAAGATAGAAGGTGCAAAGTTAGCTCAAAAGTTTCGAACGAAGTTGGCTCGGAAATGCAAACTGAGTCGAGAAGCTTTGACATGGAGCACCCGGTTTTCTCACAAATTCCAAGCGAAACCAAACGGAAATCCTGAACGGAATCACAAGGTTGCGCAAAATTCCTGTCCAAGTCACGCTAGGGTTTATAACTTTTGGACGAAATTTGAAGTCCTTTTCTTGTACGGAAAGTCCAACCAGCTCATATATGGATGAAAGATGACGACCGATTGAACATCACATAATCATCAAACGCATCTATTATCACGCCCAATATGCGACCCTATCCAAAAGGAACTCGAAGGTCCCACCAAGGATAGACCCGCATATTGAAATGCTTTTGCAAGGTGGATATCATTACATCAACATTACATAATAGTTGGGGATACATACATAAGGCATACAATGCCACACGAATACAACATCATCATACATAAGAGCACCATCCGACTACGGATGAAACACAAACAGAAACTCAAACGACATCCACCCTGCTAGCCCAGGCTGCCGACCTGGAACCTATCCCCTGATCGAAGAAGAAGCAGAAGAAGAACTCCAAAACAAGCAAACATCGCTCTCGCGTAATGATCATCGCAACCTGTACCTACAACTGTTGGTGTAGTAATCTGTGAGCCACGAGGACTCAGCAATCCCATTACCATGGGTATCAAGACTAGCAAAGCTTAATGGGAAAGGAAGGGGTAAAGTGGTGAGGTTGCAGCAGCGGCTAAGCATGATATGGTGGCTAACATACGCAATTGAGAGAGAGGAGAGAAACAAAGGAACGGTCGTCATCTAGTAATGATCAAGAAGTGATCCTGAACTCCTAATTACGTCAGACATAACCCAGAAACCGTGTTCACTTCACGGACTCCGCCGAGAAGAGACCATCACGGCTACACACACGGTTGATGCGTTTTAATTCGGATCTGGTGTCAAGTTATCTACAAACGGATATTAACAAATTCCCATCTGCCACATAACCGCGGGCACGACTCTCGAAAGATCATAACCCTGCAGGCGTGTCCCAACTTAGCCCATGATAAGCTCTCGTGATCAACGAAGGATATTCCTTCTCCCCGGGAAGACCCGATCAGTCTCGGAATCCCGGCTACAAGACATTTCGACAGTAATAAAACAAGACCAGCAAGACCTCCCGGCATGCCGACATCCTGATAGTAGCCGCGCGTATCTCGTCTCAAGCCACGATCGGATGAGCAGTACGTACAACTAGAACCATCCCTCAAGTTTCCCCGAGGTGGCGCTGCAAGTGGCTCTAGTTTGGACCAACACTTAGACAAGCATTGGCCGGGGGGGGGGCTAAAATAAAGATGACCCTTGGGATGCGCGACTCCCAAGGGAAAAAGGTAATAGGTGAGGCAAATGGTAAAACCAATGTTGGGCCTTGCTGGAGGAGTCTTATTCAAAGCGAACTGTCAAGGGGGTCCCATAAATCACCCGACCGCGTTAGGAACGCAAAATTCAGGAACATAACACCGGTATGACAGAAACTATGGCGGCAAGAGTGGAACAAAACACCAGGCATAAGGCCGAGCCTTCCACCCTTTACCAAGTATATAAATGCATTAATAGTATAAGAGATATTGTGATATCCCAACATAACCCTGTCCACCATGGAGCAATCTTCAACTTCACCTGCAACTAGCAACGCTAAGAGGGGCTGAGCAAAGCGGTAACATAGCCAAACAACGGTTTGCTAGGAATGGTGTCAAAGGTTAGAGGTTCATGGCAATTTGGGAGGCTTGAAGAGCAAATGATAGGTAACACAGCATAGCGATAGAACGAAGCAACTAGCATAGCAATGATAGTAGTGAGATCCAGGGTAGCGGTCATCTTGCCTGAAATCCCGCTAGGAAGAAGAACGAGTCCATGAAGAAGATGAAGCCACGAAGACGAACCAAGCGTAGACGAATGAATCCTCACGATCGCAACGAAACAGGAACTATCGAGAAGAAGCACACAACATGGTGAACACACCACACATAGACAAGACATGATGCACAACAAGCATGATGCATGACAAGGCTACATGAAGCTACTCATGGCAAAAGATAATGCAAACAAGAACAACACATCAAGGCAAGTTTAAATGAGGCCGGGAACAACATATAACAATTCCGGTAAGTCCTCATATGTAAATTTCGAAATTGGTCCAGATCTGAATAAACCTTATGTTCAAGTTGTTAAACAGCAAGTTAAGATGCACCACGAGGATCTACATGAAATTCTAGTCAAGTTACATATAAAGTTCATTTAATTCGGAGCTACGGTCTAGAAGATAAGAGCAAAACAAGTTAAACATGGCATTGATGCAAAACGCATACAAACATCAAGCTAACACCTCAAAACAAGGATGCAACATGATAATATGAAGCTACATGCAAAATCAAGCAAGTTTCATATAGAGCACACTCAAAACGGAGCAACGGTTCAACACACCCACACTATACAAGTCATAGCAACAATCTGTCCATAACAACAACTAGGCATCTTACAAGCATCAAAACAACATGCTACAGCACCCCAACATAAGAACAAAAGGCATGAGCATGAAGTACAGGTAAAGCATGACAAGACATAAACACTGATCTATCTCCAGAAACAACTAGAACATGCTCAAAAGGACATGGAAAGATTGCAAATAATAACAGTTTCAGACTTATCAGGAAATAACATCAGGTTGCAATGTTTAGAGCAAGCAAACAACATGTTACAGGAACTTATCATGAAAAACAAAGGCATGGCATGAATCTACTAAATACGTAGAACAAAAGTCACTTACTGAACATAAGCCAAAAAGGATCAGAAGATATGATGGCACCCATGTAAATATGGCAAGTTATATGACACATTCATACATGGCAGAAACAACAATAAGTAGGCATGTTGGTGAGCTTGAATCACTCACCACAGAGCAATACATGGCATGGCAAGACAACCAACAGTAAGAAGACATATTTGATAAGCTAAGCATGGCAAGAACAAGTTCATAGGGTGCATGGATCAC
>NW_021216079.1:0-728 GCF_002162155.2 Triticum dicoccoides | reverse complement strand
GCTCCGGGTGGCGTCCGGGCGGCGAGGAGAGGGCGAGGGAGGGAGAGGGCGAGGGCGAGGGCGAGGGCGAGGGCGAGGGCAGCGGCGGCGGCGGCGGTGGATCGAGAGGGAGAGAACTGGCGAGGGGGAGAGGGAAGGGGGGATCGGGCGAAGGGGGGATCGGGCGAAGGGGGATCGGGCCACAATACTAATGGCGCACCTCACCGTGGTGCGCCATTAGCATGTCCATACTAATGGCGCACCTCACCGTGGTGCGCCATTAGTACTTTTTTTTATTTCAACTCGAGCCAAAAGGTTATGTACTACCAGAACCTATCCACGTCAAGCCCACTCTACTAGCTCGACTGGTCAGTAGCCAGTTCTCACACCAGGAGGTCCTGGGTTCGACTCCCAGGCTCCACAATTTTTTTTATCATTTAAAAAGCTGTTTGATACTTATTTATGTTTAAATATGTTCAAACTTGTTTAAATAATAACAGTAATATTTTTTTTATAAGACAGTAGCATTTAAAAAGCTGTTTGATACTTATTTTTTTATAAGACGGTGCGCGGGATGCGGGGGGTCGGCGGCGGCGGTTGGGTAGGGGAATCGAGGGTGCGGTGGGTCGGCGGCGGCGGCCGGTGGACTTGGGGGGTGCTCGGCGCCGAGGGGGACCGGATCTGGCGAGGTGGGATAGCGGTCGAGATGGAGGGGGATCGAGGTGGGCTCCACAATTTTTTTTTAGCAT
>NW_021216078.1:0-658 GCF_002162155.2 Triticum dicoccoides | reverse complement strand
GGAAACGGCGGCGTTGGAGATGCAGCAGAGCTTCTGGCGCCGCGTGACTCGATGGAGAGGACGACGACGTCGTGGCGGAGCTCGGAAGCGCGTCGGAGAGGAGAGGGGGTGGCTGTGGTCGCGGCAACGGCGAACGGCGGCGATGGGCGTGTTCGGTGGTGAGAGAGAGGGGTCCAGGGGAGAGGATGAGGGCGGGGGAGAGCGAGAGGGGCCCGGGGGGGTGCGTGGCGATGCCAGGAGAGTCCAGGGTGAAGCGGCAAGCAGGAGGTGGCCGTCGGTGGCCGTGCGCGTGCTGGCGCGCCATGGGCACACGCCCTCCTGCCCACTGGCAGGAGGTTGAAGACAGTAGGAGTGAGGAGGAGGTGGGCTGGGCCTAGCTGGGCCGGTTCCAGTGGCCTGCACAGGTAAGCTTTGCTCTTTTTATTATTTACTGTTTTCTATTTTCTGTAGTTTGTTTTGATTTAATTTAGCAACTAAATTATTTAAATAAATTCTGTAGATTTTTATGTGGCTTGCTAAAATATATACAAAGCCACTCACAAACCTCCAGAATTATTGGAGTCATATTTAATATATATTTAAATATAAATCCAAAGCAAATAGTTATTGGATTAATTCAAATGGCCAAAATAATTATCTCTGTGACTCCAAAAATATT
>NW_021216077.1:0-1039 GCF_002162155.2 Triticum dicoccoides | reverse complement strand
CGACGCTCGCCGGCACGCGCGCGCGCCACCTCCCCCCCTGCTGGCCACCTCCTGCTTCCTTCTCTCGCCCTCGATGCCCCGGACGAAGCCACGCAGCTGCCCCGCACCGCTCTCACTCTCCCTCGCCCTCCTCCCCTCCTCTGGCTCCCCCTCACTTCCACCGAACGCGGCCGCCGCCGCCGACGAGAACCACCACGGCCACAGCCACCCCCTCGCCCCTCGGTTGTGCCCACGAGCTCCGCGACGTCGTCCTCGACCCCCCTCACCGAACCACGCCCCGCCGGAAGCCCTGCAGCGTCGACTTCGAGCTCTTCTTCAACCTTCGGCCGCCGGTGACTTCGTCTTCGATTCGCGCCGTCTAGGTCGTCCCCAGGCCCACTGAGCTGCGCTTCGACCTCCCAGTGAGCTCCTCCGTCGTTTCCCCCTATTCCCACGGCCTAGCGCTCGTTGTAGCACCACTTCCCATGATGCCCGAAGCACACCGCCGCACGAACTCGTCGCCGACGAGGCTCCGGTGGCCAATCGGCCCCATGCATATGCCCGTTGGCTTTGTGGGAGCCTGCAGAACGCGTAGTTGCTACCCGTTGTTCCTCCCGTGCACGGTGGCGCCGTTTCCATCGGCGCCCGAGCTCCGGCGACCGCCAAAGTCGTCGCCGGCGACGTCTCCGGCCACCCCGAGCTCAACCATCACCACCAAGAGCTGCGGCTCGTTCCCAGGAGCTCGTAGATGCTCTCCGCCTCCCGTTTGGTGGCCGTAACGTGCAAATGCACTTCCTCCGCCGCGCTCGGCCTCGCCGGCGGCTAAACGCCGGCGAGTTGACCGGGTTTGACCCCCCAGGGTCGCTGACCAGTGGGCCCGACCCCCCCTAACCTTTTAATTAAATTAAATTAACCCCTGTTAACCCCCCTGTCACTGACGTGTGGGTCCCACACGTCAGATTTGACCTGGACAGCCGCGTTGACCACTGACGTCGTGCTGACGTCATGCTGACGCAATTATATATTTTCTGGAATTAAAATAATTCAGAAAATCCAGAAA
>NW_021216076.1:0-1909 GCF_002162155.2 Triticum dicoccoides | reverse complement strand
CTGGTTGTTCGGGGGTGCCGTGTATCTGGCACGAGCGATCGAGTATCCGGTCTAAACTGGATGGGCCCGGAGGGTTTCTTTTGAATGGCTTCTTCCGCTAACCGGGTTTAGAGCCTCTGAATCCGGCATTGACTGCCGTATCCTCAGTATTGTCGCCGTTAATGCGGCGCTTCTGCTTGTTGCAACGTGACCTACCACTATTGTCCTTGGTATCCGAATTGCCAGGGCTCTTGGTTATGTTATTGCTACGAGCTAGCCAGCTGTCTTCTCCCACACAAAAGCGGGTCATGAGTGTCGTGAGGGCTGCCATAGATTTTGGCTTTTCCTGTCCCAGGTGCCAGGCAAGCCATTCGTCTCGGATGTTGTGCCTGAAGGCTGCCAGGGCTTCGGTGTCCGGACAGTCGACTATTTGTTTTTTCTTGGTTAGGAACCGTGTCCAGAATTGTCTGGCCGATTCCTCTGGCTACTGGATTATGTGGCTTAGGTCATCGGCGTCTGGTGGTCGCACATAAGTGCCCTGGAAGTTGTCAAGGAACGCGGATTCCAGGTCCTCCCAACAACTAATTGACTCTGCTGGCAGGCTGTTAAGCCAATGCCGAGCTGGTCCTTTAAGCTTGAGCGGGAGATATTTGATGGCGTGTAGATCATCACCACGGGCCATGTGAATATGAAGGAGATAATCCTCGATCCATACCGCGGGATCTATTGTGCCATCGTATGATTCGATGTTGACGGGTTTAAAACCCTCGGGGATTTGATGATCCATTACTTCGTCTGTGAAGCATAGTGGGTGTGCGGCGCCCCTATACTGGGCTATATCGTGACGCAGCACGGATCAGCTTTGTCTTCTATGTTCGGCCTAGCCGTATTTATCATATCCGGCGTGACGATTATCGTCACGTGAAGTGGGGCGCCCACGCGATCCGTAGATCGATCTTGTTTGCCTTGCCTTATTCTCCAATATGTCTCGCAGGTCTATTGCGTCTCCCCACACTCTGGTATTTTTTGAGCGGTGCCGGGGTGCGGCTTGGGTCGAGGGCCTAAAGGCCTCTCTGTCGCGGCCACGGGGTGGCCGATCGGGCGCATCGTACGCTGGTGGTGTAGGTTTAGTTGCTTCCTCCTCAAGTTGGGTAGCAGCCTGCGCTTTGGATAGCTCATGGAGGGGCGTTCGAGTTTATACTCTTCGGCCGCCAGGACTTCGGTCCATCTGTCGGCTAGCAAGTCTTGGTCAGCTCTAAGCTGCTGCTGTTTTTTTCTTGAGGCTGCTTGCCGTGGCCATAAGCCTGCGTTTAAAATGGTCTTGTTCGACGGGATCCTCTGGCACGACGAATTCGTCGTCGTCGAGGCTTGCCTCGTCTTCGGAGGGAGGCATATAATTGTCGTCCTCGACCTCCATGTCCTCAGCTCTCTCATGAGGGTTTGCTCCTTCGTTCTCCTGCGCTGAATCCTGCTGGAGGGGGTTGTCTTCGGCACTGTCCGGCGTGTTGTTATCTCCGGTGCCGGATTCGCCGTTTTTGATTTAGCGGGATTTAGAGCGGCGCCGCTGATGTCGGCGCTTGGGTTGCTTCTTGGAGGGGTCATCCTTCATTTTTTCATCGCCATCCCCTGCTTTGGGGGTGTCCACCATGTATATGTCATATGACGAGGTGGCTTTCCAGTTCCCTATAGGTGCTGGTTCTTGGTCGTCTCCTTCATCAGCGTCCATACCGTCGATGTCTTCGGAGTCAAAGTCGAGCATGTCGGTTAAGTCGTCGACAGTGGCTACGAAGTGGGTGGTGGGTGGGCTTCGAATTTCTTCGTCGTCCGCATCCCAACCATGCTGACCGTAATCCGGCCAGGGCTCTCCTGACAAAGAGAGAGACTTTAGTGAATTCAGGATATCGCCAAAGGGTGAGTGCTGAAAGACGTC
>NW_021216075.1:0-1687 GCF_002162155.2 Triticum dicoccoides | reverse complement strand
AAAAAAATATACCAATAAAACATGGATATCGAATTTGTCGTTAGCTGGGAATGTTCCGGATTTTGAGCTACATCATTAACTTGTGTTTTTAAGGCAATTTCAGAGGTTTGCCTTAATGATTAATATTTAACTTTTGACAAGTTCTCAATCAATGAAGAGAAAAATAAGATCTTCTATTGTTTGTCTGACATTCCAAATATTAGTCTCATGTGATTTATCTGCATCTCTAGATATTAGGCACAAGTTGCTCTGAAATTACTTCATGTCCACTCTATTTTTGGTTGTCACTTTAATTATAACTTGTGAACTGACAATTAACATTATTGCATTTTAAGAACGTAATGTAAGACACTATTGTAACTTCGTTGTGATCATGGGGAAGCTTGAATTATTGAAAGGAGATAAGAAAAAAGTGAAATCGGTGCGAGATATGAAAATGAGTGCCCTCGTGGACATAAAACTGGAACGCAAATCACATGACACCATCTTCAGACATGCATTTAATAAGTTTAGTTTGGCTAAGAAGGATCTGGAAATTAGTGAAGACATGGTCATTCGCGTGCACTCTCAAGTAAGGTGGGTTTTTTCTCTGCCCAACCATGGGACCAAACTAAAAAGTAAAGCATTTTCTAAGAAAAATGAAAACTTTAAAGTTCCTCCTGAATTCAAAAACCTCCCTGCAATAAATATTGAACACCTCTGGGATCTATTATTAAGACCTGATCTTTGCAAAAGGTTATTTTGTGTGTATTTCATGACTGTGATTTGCAGTTCATTTCTTACTCCATACAGAACTAAGGTCGACGCAAGCTTTCTGATGGATCTGGTGGACTATCGTAAGATACATACATTGGGCTGGTGTACATTTTTTGTTGACTATCTTATTGAAGGTCAGTACAAAAATGGAGAAAGAAAAACATGTGCGGGGTGTGTTTACCTTCTCGTTGTAAGTTATCTGAATTAACACTAGTAGAAAACAGGGCTTTGGTCACAGGGCAATATTCACATTAGTCCCGGTTCAGTCACGAACATGGACTAATGTGAGCATTGGTCCCGGTTCGTGCGTGTAAGTGCATCTAGTGCCACCCCTAGTTGGTTTTGGAGTATTGACGACAAACCTAGTTGAGGGACTAATGTGTTTGTGAGAATTGCAGGATAACACAGGTAGAAGTCCCTCATTGATTCGGTTTTCCTACCAGAGATGAGCCCTAAAAATGTATGAAGACATTGAAGTCAAAGGTGGTATGTAAAGACATTCACATTGAAGACTATGACAAGAGAAGACATCGCATGAAGACTATGGAGCGCGAAGACTTAGATCTTTCATAGTTCTTTTTCTTCTTTGTTGAGTCATAGGAACCACCGTCCTGTTAAGTGGGGTCCAAGAGAACCAGTCAAAATGACTGAAGTGATGCTTAACCAAAATCCTATGTCTTCAAGTGAAGACTATGAGAGCGAATCTTGTCCAGAGTTGGACAAGTTAGCTTTGCTTGTAGCCCAAGTAAAGTTGCCGTGTGTGTTTGAAATCTGACCGTTGGAACACGTGTCAGTTCCTTAGTGACCCAGGATCATTTCGGACAAATCAGGTCGGGTTGCCTAGTGGCTATAAATAGCCCACCCCTACAACCATGAATGGTTGGCTGCTCAGAGTTAGAGTACGGCTTTTGTCGTTTGAGAGCAACCAACT
>NW_021216074.1:0-2049 GCF_002162155.2 Triticum dicoccoides | reverse complement strand
AATATAGCTATACATACCTAACGGCCAGAAGATCCGATCTGAGCTGATGTTCCCAAACTGCACGCATGAGAAAACGATCCTACCGGGCGACGACGTGAAGAAAAGAGAGAGAGGGACAAATATACTTGTTGGGCGTAGTTATATGGCGGCCACCCCGTAACAACATCATAAGATTTAGTCCTTATCCGATTAGAAGATCCAAACAGACTTTCAAAGCAGCGTACGTACGTGAGGCTAATATCTGGCTGATGATTTTTTGAATAAAATAACAGTATATGCGTACGCCTTCGATACTATGCCAAGTATTGGAAATACGCTCAAAAAATATATGCGCATATTTTCGAGCTCTGAATCCGAATATTAATTAAAAAAATACTCGCATTCAGACCTTGAGGGGCATCTGTTGACAACGATTTTGGCCAAAGGGAATATAGTGCGATTAAAACAATAAATGGTGAAAATGATAAAATACACCATTGAGTGTAAACGGACATGGTGAATTTCCATCGGTAATATAAAACAGCGGGCACACAAAATAAATTAATAAAAGAGTCGATATCTGGAAATTTTGCAAAGTGAATAAAGATCTCCACGAAAAATTTGTCCCGATTAAAATCACACATAACTTCCATCCATGAACGCCGTCACCTATGGCGGGTGTCAAATACCTACATAAAATCATAATGTTTTCGAAATATCGACCGTAGGGTAACACTAGTAGATAAAGGGGCTTTTGTCCCGGTTGGTAAGGCCCTTTAGTCCCGATTTTTTAACCGGGACTAAAGGGTCGTTACTAATGCATCTCCCCTTTAGTCCCGGTTCTTAAACGAACCGGGACTAAAGGCCGCGGCCATGTGGAGCTCCACCTTTAGTCCCGGTTGGTAACACCAACCGGGACTAGGAAATTTTATGATTTTTTTCCGAATTTTTTTTTGATTTTTTTTTGATTTTTTTGATTTTTTTGATTTTTTATTTTATTTTCAAATTTCTGAATTATTTTAACCTCTAATCTCTGAATTATTTTCAAATTTCTGAAATATAGCTATACATACCTAACGGCCAGAAGATCCGATCTGAGCTGATGTTCCCAAACTGCACGCATGAGAAAACGATCCTACCGGGCGACGACGTGAAGAAAAGAGAGAGAGGGACAAATATACTTGTTGGGCGTAGTTATATGGCGGCCACCCCGTAACAACATCATAAGATTTAGTCCTTATCCGATTAGAAGATCCAAACAGACTTTCAAAGCAGCGTACGTACGTGAGGCTAATATCTGGCTGATGATTTTTTGAATAAAATAACAGTATATGCGTACGCCTTCGATACTATGCCAAGTATTGGAAATACGCTCAAAAAATATATGCGCATATTTTCGAGCTCTGAATCCGAATATTAATTAAAAAAATACTCGCATTCAGACCTTGAGGGGCATCTGTTGACAACGATTTTGGCCAAAGGGAATATAGTGCGATTAAAACAATAAATGGTGAAAATGATAAAATACACCATTGAGTGTAAACGGACATGGTGAATTTCCATCGGTAATATAAAACAGCGGGCACACAAAATAAATTAATAAAAGAGTCGATATCTGGAAATTTTGCAAAGTGAATAAAGATCTCCACGAAAAATTTGTCCCGATTAAAATCACACATAACTTCCATCCATGAACGCCGTCACCTATGGCGGGTGTCAAATACCTACATAAAATCATAATGTTTTCGAAATATCGACCGTAGGGTAACACTAGTAGATAAAGGGGCTTTTGTCCCGGTTGGTAAGGCCCTTTAGTCCCGATTTTTTAACCGGGACTAAAGGGTCGTTACTAATGCATCTCCCCTTTAGTCCCGGTTCTTAAACGAACCGGGACTAAAGGCCGCGGCCATGTGGAGCTCCACCTTTAGTCCCGGTTGGTAACACCAACCGGGACTAGGAAATTTTATGATTTTTTTCCGAATTTTTTTTTGATTTTTTTTTGATTTTTTTGATTTTTTTGATTTTTTATTTTATTTTCAAATTTCTGAATTATTTTAACCTCTAATCTCT
>NW_021216073.1:0-1157 GCF_002162155.2 Triticum dicoccoides | reverse complement strand
CTTCCCAATAGAAGATGTCTCCAAGTCAACAAAGCGTGCACAACTGCCGCCAACTCGAGATCATGAGTGGGGTAGTTCTTCTCATTAGGTTTCAACTGGCGAGAGGTATAAGCAACAACTTTCTTCTCTTGCATCAGTACAGCACCGAGACCTAGGAGAGAGGCATCACAAAAGACCTCGTACGGCTTGGTTTCATCAGGCGGAGTCAGAACTGGAGCAGTGATCAATTTCTCTTTCAAAGTGTTGAAAGCAATATCACACTCCGGAGACCAAACGTACTTGACGTGCTTCTGAAGAAGATTTGAGAGAGGCTTGGCGATCTTAGAAAAGTTTTCAACGAATCTTCTGCAATAGCTTGCGAGACCGAGAAAACTGCGGAGTTGCTTCACGTTCTGAGGAGGTTCCCAATTCACAATTGCAGACACCTTCTCAGGATTCACGGAAATGCCCTTGGCAGAGATGATATGACCAAGATAAAGAACCTCATCGAGCCAAAATTCACACTTGGAGAACTTGGCGTAGAACTGATGTTCCCTGAGAACCAAACGCAAGTGCTTGGCATGATCTTCCTTGTTCTTCGAGAAAACCAGAATGTCGTCGAGATAGACCAAAACGAATTCATTGGTGTAGGGGCTGAAGATGAAGTTCATCATGCGAGAGAACGTCAGAGGAGCGTTGGCGAGGCCAAAAGACATGACGGTGTATTCATATGAACCAAAGCTTGTTCTGAACGCCGTCTTGGGAATATCTTGCTCACGAATACGAATCTGATGATAACCCATACGGAGATCAAGCTTGGAGAATACTTGAGCACCCTTGAGTTGTTCGAACAGCTCATTGATGTTGGGCAGTGGGTATTTGTTCTTGATGGTCTTCTTGTTTACTGGACGGTAATCAACACAAAGTCGACTCGATCCATCCTTCTTCTTCACAAAAAGAACACCACAACCCCACGGAGAAGTACTAGGCCGAATGAGCCCCAATCTTTCTTGCTCATCGAGTTGTTTCTTCAGCTCCTTCAACTCTTCAGGTCCGAGCTTGTAAGGACGTTTGCACACAGGTTCCGTGCCAGGCTCAAGTTCAATAACGAATTCAACTGGCCGGTGCGGAGGCATTCCTGGGAGCTCTTCTGGAAAGACGTCTTGATACTCACAAAC
>NW_021216072.1:0-4382 GCF_002162155.2 Triticum dicoccoides | reverse complement strand
TTGAAGAGCTCTAACCTTAAGGCCCGATTTTCACGGTCCTTATCCTCGAGCATCTCAGCAGTGGTGCGAGTCCGTGAATCCTCCTGAGTGGAGTCAGCATAGATAGCCTGGAGATACCCTTGTGCTCCCGGAAGTGATCCTGGCATATACCGGAAATCAGAGTCCCGAAATAACCCAGATCTGACTCGCATAATGGTCATCATAGAGTAGGCGGCGTCCTGCACAGCCATCTCAATGGTAACCCCGAGTCCATAAGAGCAGTGAAGAGGCTCGGTGGATCCAGGATAAGATGGAAATATCCTGACAGTGCAGAGATACTGGCTTTGATTGAAATCTCGGAATTGCTCTTCGACCGTGTACTCGGGATACCAGCGGTATCCAGCCTCAGTCATTACCCTGACCAACTTAGCAGTATGGCCGGGTACATCTAGGCATCGAGTCAGGCGAACCACTTGATTGAGGTCGTGAGTGGCCATCTGAAAGCACAATCATAATGCAAAGGCATTAGAATTTCTAGCAAAATTTCGGCAGCATAACAGCTGTAAATGCTCAAAAAGGATTTGAGACATTTGACAAAGGATTTCGTACACACTCATCATCATTATATCAAAGTTCTGAAACCATTCTGGCAACATAATGTGGTAGTAGATCTGAACTAGGCTTGTATCCATCAAACTTATAAGGTACTACTGATTAGTAACTCGTGATCCTGATAGAGAGAACAGATCCTAATTCCTTAACCCCCGGTGGAAGAATGGACTGACTCAGATCAGAAAGTCATAAGGTATAAGGAGTAAAAAGAGCCTTATGTTCCATCCCACAAACAATTCCCCTACATATAACTAAAGAATTTCTAGACTCAACATCGACCAGTTTGGCTTGGAGAACCTACAGGCAGTCCGGCTCTAATGCCAACGCTATCAGGACCCCGACTCGATGTCACATCGATCTAGCAGGTAACACCTCATATCACTTTGCGGCCTCACGCACGGTATCCCCACCGGTGTCGTCTTACCTTTTCCCGGGACCGTTTGCGCCTTTTGGCTCACGTATATGATAGTGTCGCTAGCATCCATATGATAAAGAGCCCGGGCTGACATGACTAGTCGTAAATCCAAAGTGGCACAGACTTACAGGGACAGGCATCCATGACCCAGCTTCGAACGTCTCGGTCATCAGCAAGTGGGTCCGGGCTGTAGCACTGGGCTAGCAGGACTCCGGTAAACCGGGCTGTAGCGGGCTAACAGGACTCCGGTACTCAAAGCGTGACATTTCCCCGAAGGGACAGACACAGGAACGAAGAAGGACACATGCCGGCCAGCCTAAGTGTTCCAGAGCAGTAGCAAGCTACCATGGCTCAGCGGTAACACTAGGAGACATTTCCCGGTAAGAGAGGCTACTAAAGATAAACAACTAGATAGTCAGATCCCACACATACCAAGCATTTCAATCATACACACAATATGCTCGATATGTGTGAATACAAGGAAGCATCACAACATGACTCTACGACACAAGTACTTTATTTAAGGCTCAGGGAGCCATACATAGCATACACAAAGGTACGGGTCTCACGACCCCACATACAAGTCATACAGTCATACAAACCAGCAGCGGAAATAACTTGTCTGGGTACAGACAACTAGTAAAATAAAAGAGGCTTGGAAAACCTAGCTATACTACGTGGCCCTTCACAAGCTCAGGGTCACCACCTGGGTCTTTAGCCTACTCGTTGATGTCAACGTCTACATAGAACCCATCAGAAGGGGTTGCAGCGTCTTCTGTAAAAAATGTAGATTATAGCAACATGAGTACAAAGGTACTCAGCAAGACTTACATCAGATCCTACATACATGCATAGTATCAAGAAGGGTTGGTGGAGTTATTGCAGCAAGCGAGCTTTGACTCTTGGCTAGGCTATCCTACGATACTTCAACTGAAATGGTTTTGCGCACACGAGTCCACTACTCACCACTTCAATACACTACCGAGGATCCGCCTCCGTCTTCCTACGGAAGAGCCATCCTCGGCACTCACACTTATCTTGAGGCTTTTAGTAGTTTCCATTTACTTGTCTATGAACTGTATAGGCAACCAAGTAGTCCTTTACCGCGGACACGGCTATTCGAATAGATCATGTTAACCCTGCAGGGGGTACTTCTTCATACACGCTCTCACCACTTACCGTCGTTTACACGACATGTACTCGGCAACCTTCAAGCGGAAGCCCAACGTGGGTGTCGGCCACGACCTACCTAATCACCTAAGCCTCCAGTCCAGGTTTATCACCTATTCAGGTTCCATCCGCAGGGAGTCCGGTCGAGGTTTCCCATACGGCCCCGAACGATGTGAACAGGGTTCCCGAGATACCTAACGGGTATTCGGTACACCCGGCCACGTACCTACCGCATCACAGCCCACCCCTACGGTCAGCGCTGTCCACGGCCTCCAGTAGGCTACAAACACAAGAAACTACTTGCAACTCCTGGACGGAGAACTAGGGTGAATAAGAAGCCGAGAGGGTCCATTGGTTTCGGGCCCAATGCATGGTAGTAGCTGATTCTTAAATCACACATACAGATCTCAGTGCTTAAGGTCGGCTTCAATGAAACAACCCACCATGTACTCCTACATGGCCTCTCATCGATACCTTTACCAAATCGTGTTCACCACACCACTCTCATTACTGACGTAATCATTTCACTCCAGCCCATCCCCCCGATGAACCAGACCTGACACGACTCTAAGCATAGCAGGCATAGCAAGGTAGGAACAACACATACATATGGCTCAAACAACTCCTACACATGCTAGTGGGTTTCATTACTGACGTAATCATTTCACTCCAGCCCATCCCCCCGATGAACCAGACCTGACACGACTCTAAGCATAGCAGGCATAGCAAGGTAGGAACAACACATACATATGGCTCAAACAACTCCTACACATGCTAGTGGGTTTCATCTAGTTACTGTGGCAATGACAGGTCATGCAGAGGAAATGGGTTCAACTACCGTAGCACACAGCAGTTTGAATCGCGTTGTCTTAATGCAGTAAAAGAGAGCAGGAGCGAGAACATGGGATTGTATCGATATGATCAAACGGTTGGTTGCTTTCCTGATGGTTCGATGCACGGATATGGTTCTTCGTTAGGGTAATCACGGTACTCCTCGGGGACAGAACCTGTCGCAAAGGGCATCGATACACAAGCATCACCAAACAATGTGCAACAATATGATGCATGCATGAAACATGGCAATATGAGTGTATTGGGCTAATGCAACTAAAGCCAGAAGGGTTTGAACAAATTTGAATCAAAGATTCAAATTCCAAATTCAAATATGGCCTTTTTAAGTGCCTTTTCTTGTTCTTCTTAAAACATCAATTTAACTTGTTTGATCATGCATGAAAATAGTACAGATGGATAGATTGGATTTTTCTGATCATTTTTCATATATAATTTGTCCAATTTGGAGTTACAGAATAAAAGTTATGAATTTTTGAAGTTTAAATAATATTCTGGAATTTCCTGATTTAATTTAAATCCAGAAAATCAATTACTGCGTCAGCCTGACGTCAGTGTGACGTCAGCAGGTCAACGGAACAGGTCTGGGTCAAACCTGATAGTGGGTCCCGCATGTCAGGGTGATTATTTTAATTAAAACTTAATTAAAACTAATCCTGTTTAATTAACAGGGCTGGGCCCCACCTGTCATTGACTCAGGGGAGTCAACCAGGGCCCACCCGTGGTCAAAGTTAATGTCGGCTGCCGGCGTTTAGTCTCCGGCGAGCCCGACGCGGCGGCGGAAGTGGTTTTGGTCATTTCGGCCACCAGAGGGGCCGCGGAGACCACCGGAGTGGAGCTGATGCCAACCCGCAGCTCTTGGCTGGGCCCGTTGGGGTCGGGGTGGCCGGAGTCGACGGCGGCGAGCTCGGCTGCGGCCGCCGGGGTTCGGTCGTGCACGGGAACGGTGCTGGAGCTCGAAGTCGAGCAAAGCGAGGCGCTAGGGATGCTCTACGGGGTCTTGCGAACTCGTTGGACTCGCCGGGGTGACCAAATGGTCACCGGAGCTGCGTCGACGGCGAGCTCGGCGACGGCGGAGGTTCGGCCGTGGTGGGGAGGTGGCTACGGTGAGGGAACAAGGGGAAGGAGAGGGGGAAACGGTGGCGTAGCTCACCGCGGTTGCAGTGGGCGTCGAAGTGGGCTCGGGGACGCGCTGGAGACGGCGAATCGACGGCGACGGTGGTCGGAGCCCGAAGAGGGGAACGGCGACGTGGCGGCGATGCAGGGCTTCCGGGGAGCTGTGGAGCGGTGGGGAGGAAGAGGGAGTCGAGGCGGAGCTCCTGAGCTAGTCGGGGGAGCGAGGGGTGGTCGGAGACGG
>NW_021216071.1:0-845 GCF_002162155.2 Triticum dicoccoides | reverse complement strand
GCCAGGATCGGCCAAAGCTGCCAGTGTTGATGACCGACACATAGACGCATCCCAGGGTTTGTTAATCGTGGTAATCACTCCATGACCCCAAACCAGTGAGTAATAGTCCATGAAATGCGCCAGAATCGGCCAAAACTGCCAGTGTTGATGACCGATACGTAAACGCATCCCAGGGTTTGTTAATCGTGGTAGTCACTCTCGGACCCCAAAACAGTGAGTAATAGTCCATGAAACGGGCTAGAATCGGCCAAAACTGTGAGTGTTGATGACCGACACGTAAACGCATCCCAGGATTTGTTAATCGTGGAAATCACTCTGGGACCCCAAAACAGTGAGTAATAGTTCATGAAACGGGCCAGAATCGGCCAAAACTACCAGTGTTGATGATCGACAAGTAAACGCATCCCAAGATTTGTTAATCGTGAAAATCACTCTGGGACCCCAAAACAGTGAGTAATAGTCCGTGAAACGGGCCAGGATCGGCCAAAGCTGCCAGTGTTGATGACTGACACATAGACGCATCGCAGGGTTTGTTAATCGTGGTAATCACTCCATGACCCCAAACCAGTGAGTAATAGTCCATGAAATGCGCCAGAATCGGCCAAAACTGCAAGTGTTGATGACCGATACGTAAACGCATCCCAGGGTTTGTTAATCGTGGTAGTCACTCTCGGACCCCAAAACAGTGAGTAATAGTCCATGAAACGGGCTAGAATCGGCCAAAACTGTGAGTGTTGATGACCGACACGTAAACGCATCCCAGGATTTGTTAATCGTGGAAATCACTCTGGGACCCCAAAACAGTGAGTAATAGTTCATGAAACGGGCCAGAATCGGCCAAAACT
>NW_021216070.1:0-3631 GCF_002162155.2 Triticum dicoccoides | reverse complement strand
TCCCGCAACGAGCGGGACATAACCGCGCCCGAAGAGGCCTCATATCACCGAGTACTTCTATTAGAAAATGTCCATGCATTCCAAAAGGTTCACAACTATAGAAAAAGGGTTCACAAATCTCAGACATGATATTTATGTATCACTGAACAACAATTCCATATGTACAAAAATAAATGTTTGTGACTCACAAAATGTTAACATACTTAAAAATGTTTATATATTTACAATAAAAGTAGATATGGAAATAAAGAATAACTATATTCTAAATATAAGGCAATTTAAGAAAGAAATCAGGAAATGGCAAAAAATAATAAGAAAAAGTGGAGTCAATATAGAAAAAGAGAAGGAAAGGAAACAGAGAAAGCAAAAAAGAAAAGAAGGGAAAAAGAAAAACCAAAAACAGAAGAAAGGAAAAAAATTCGCTTATTGGACCAGACCAACTGCTCCGACCTTCATGCTAGTATTCCTTTGGCCTCGCTTATGGTGAGCGCTAGGAAATCCGAGCCCGGAGCCCTGATACTGTGAGGGCAAGCAAACATGAGTATCAATAACTACAATGGCCAATAGTCCATAGAATCTAGATTATTCAGTTAAAGCAGGACTACAGGAAGAGAAAAATAAATATTTCCCATGTAATTTATGAACATTGTCTTCCCAGGGTTGAGTGGTTGACTCCAGGGGAAAGGTGGAAACTGCGGATACCACATAACTGCCAAAATGGAACCTGAAATTCATCGACCGGCCACGTATTTCTGTTGCTGTCTAGATAAAGGCTCACAGAACCTACAATGTTGTATTTTGTCACTTTTCTGAAAGTTCATTACAAAAATCCTGAAAAACTGGTGATACCAAAGCATGTTGATAACAAGAAAACATGAAGTATTATAGCCTTTTGTAATGCTAAGCTGACCGGGATGGGGCGATTCTGATGGAGCACAGGCTCGAAGCTCTGTAGGCATGGACAAGTAGGTGAACAACAGCTAGAACAACAATAAACAACAAGAAACAAGACACCATTTGGCTTCTGCTTCTGCTAATAACAATCTAAGTAGTAAAGTATATGATAGAATACGAATCTAGCCTTGGACATTCTTGGTCCTGATCATTTTTTTTCTAGCCTTGGGCAAGTTCCGCGCAATTTTCTGAACTGAGATTAAGATAAAATATCTGTATCTGGACCACAACTCGAGGTCTCAAGCCTAATTGGAGCATGCTGTCCAAATTTTGTAGGTTCTCAGATCTAGTACATAAAAAAAATGAAGTGGTATACAAGTTTAAGTCCTCCAGGAATTAATAATTTAACACATGTGCACAGGTCAGATGCTGCATAAGTTAACACATTGCCGAGTCACATGGGAAGTTGGGAACAAGAACAATGATCACTTTGGAATTAAAAAAGAGATACTAATGCATTGCTTAAAAAATTACAATCCACAGGACTACAAATCATGATATAGCACGGACACCCAAAGGGATCAATGTTTACTAACTAGCTAGGGACTGAACCAGGTAGAACTATTAGCAGAGGCTATATACTGTTACCTGCAACAAGGTGCTGAGATGAGATTCACCATTCGTCCGAAGGTAAGTGCCAAAGGTTCCAGTTTCAGTCTTAGTGTTGTCCAACAAACAAAAGGGCATTACACAATGATAATATTAGTCTTTTACTTAGAAACACCTTCAGGTAAATTATGGTACACAAACTGACAAAGGAAAATGGCAAAAACAAAGTTGAAAGCGACGTTTACTAACCTTCACTAGAATATGGGCGTAAGCAAAACAACACGATGCAAGTCGGGGAAGTTTCTAAGGATATAATTAGTTTTATACTCATGATTCTCTCTTTACTGCATCCAGATACCAACTCTCTTCAAATCAACATTCATTTTCCTTTATGCGGCCACTTGAAACCAGCATTTGACAACTCCTTCGAGTTGCAGCATCTGAGCTGCAATGGCTGCTTCAGCAATAGGAGGATGGGTGGCCTCAGCCTTCATCACCAAGCTAGTTGAGAAGGTGTGCTCCTATGCTGGGGACCAGTATGAATACCAACGGAAAGATACAAAGGAGAAACTGAGAATCCTAGAGAAGAATCTATCATCGATCCAAACAGTGATACACATAGCCGAGAGAGTGCAGGCAAAGAACACAGCCATGGGAAGTTGGCTAAGGAGAATCAAAGATGCTGCCTGTCAAGCTGAGGATGTTCTCGATTTGTTTGACTATCGAGTTCTGCAAGCACAAGCTGAAGACAGGGCCACGATTAACTCAGTTGCTTCAGCTGCAGCTGGCTCGTCTTCTTCATCCGCAAGCACCATGACCACTGTCTCTACCACCACTAGCAGCAGCAGAGGCTCAACAGTAAATCAGTCGGTTCGTCTTCTCAAACGCTTTCTATTCTCTGATGAAGATATAGATGAGTTGATTTCTGTAGTCGATAAGTTTGTTGAGATTGATAGTGAGATGCAAAGATTTCTGGAATTTGTGAAGATAGAGGACAGCAGGCCAGAACAGGCAGTTCAGTGGCGCACAACAACCTCTATGCAAGGCTCAGGGAAGTTTTTTGGTCGAGTTAATGAAGAAAACCGTCTGAAGGAATTACTTGTTCAGATCAATGGGCAATCCAGCCAGCCATATGATGTTATATCAGTTGTTGGTATTGGTGGTGTTGGTAAGACTGCTTTAGTACAGAGAGTGTATAACCAACGCTATGTCACACATCACTTTGATCTCACAGTATGGCTCCATGTCTCAGATAAATTTGATGTTGGACGTCTAACAAAAGAGATGGCACAGTCAAATCTCAGCATATTTTTTGCAACATTTAAAAAAGTTCTCATACATTAAAAAATGCCATTGACATATAAAATAAAGTTTATAAAATGTAAAGAATATTCGTGTAATTATAAAAAAATGTTTCGTACCACTAAAAAATATTGTTTTAAAAAATGATCACTCATTTCACAAATATGTTTGTAACCTTTGTTAAAATGTTTATACAATATTAAAAAATGTTCACGTAGTTTCAAAATGAATGTTTTGTATCATTCAAAAATATATTTTCAATGTGTATATGAAAAATGTTTAACACATATTTAGATGTTAAAAAATATGTATTTTAATATTTTTAATGATATAATTGGAAAATATTCAAGATGTATAAAAATATTTTTGATGTATACGGAAAATATACAACATGTGTTAAAAATAGACATTTGTTGAAAACGTGAAAGGAAAAACTAAATAAAACAATGAAAATTGAACAAGACCAATGAAAACCGAAAAAAAAAACTAGCACAAAAGCTTCTAAAACCGATCGGTGCATAAAAGCTTCCCAAAGCACTCTACTGGCCCGGCCCACTAAGTCGAGCCACAGCCAAGCGCCAGGGGTGAGGCTATCCTAAAAATCAGTATGTGTAATAAAGCAGTGCCGTGTTAAGCACCGACTAAATGGCCAGTTATTGGCACGACCCATTAGCACATATATTTTGCCTTTTCCATGGGCTAAATGGGCCTGTGCTGAAAGGCTCTACCGTTTCATGTTGTTCCTCCCTCTCTACGAAGTCACTAAATAGGTAAATGTTTGGAGACAGTGTGTCGGCGGAAGCTTCGGCCGGTCCAGTCCATGCGC
>NW_021216069.1:0-1099 GCF_002162155.2 Triticum dicoccoides | reverse complement strand
TGAACCCCAAGGTGCGTTTAGGTGTCGGTAATCAACACTCACTGTTTTGGGGCCCCGGTGTGATTTCCACGATTAACGAACCGCGGGGTGCGTTTACATGTCGGTCATCAATACTAGTAGTTTTGGCCAATTCTGGCCCGTTTCGTGGACAATTACTCATTGTTTTGGGGCCCCGAAATAATTTCCACGATTAACGAACCCCTGGGTGCGCTTACGTGTTGGTTATGAACACTCACAGTTTTGGCCAATTCTAACGCATTTTGTGGACTTTTAGTCACCGTTTTCTAGTCCTGAAGTGATTTCCATAGTGGTTGATCCCCAAGGCGCACTTATGTGTTAGTCATCAACACTCACAGTTTTGGCTGATTCTGGCCTGTTTCATGGACTATTACTCACTGTTTTGGGGCCCCGGAGTGATTTCCACGGTTAACGAACCGCAGGGTGCATTTACGTGTCGGTCACCAACACTCGCAGTTTTGGCCGGTTCTGGCCCGTTTCTTGGACTACTACTCTGTTCTTGGGTCCAAGCGTGATTTCCACAATTTACGAACCCCGTGGTGCATTTACGTGTCGGTCAATGACACTCACAATTTTGGCCAATTTCAGGTCGTTTTGTGTACTATTACTCACCATTTTGGCGTCCCAGAGCGATTTCCACGATTTACAATCCCCGGCATGCGTTTACGTCTCTGTCGCCAACACTCACAGTTTTGGCCAATTCTGACGCGATGCATGGACTATTACTCATCATTTAGGGGTCCCGAAGCGATTCCATAGTGGTTGAACCCTAAGGTCCGTTTACGTGTCGGTCATCAACACTCACAATTATGTTCGATTCTGGCCCGTTTCTTGGACTATTACTCTGTTTTTGTGTCCAAGCGTGATTTCCACGATTTACAAACCCCGTGGTGCGTTTACGTGTCGGTCAATGACACTCACAAATTTGGCCAATTTCTGGTCCGTTTTGTGTACTATTACACACCGTTTTGGCGTCCCAGAGCGATTTCCACGATATACAATCCCCGAGGTGCGTTTGCGTCTCTGTCGCCAACACTCACAGTTTTGGCCAATTCTGACGCGATTCGTGGACAATTACTCA
>NW_021216068.1:0-650 GCF_002162155.2 Triticum dicoccoides | reverse complement strand
TATGGGCTTTCATAGAGACCGCGAAAAATAATTGGGTCAAAATAAATCAACATTGTGGGAATTGAACACAGGACCTCCTGTCTAGATCTTCGATTTACCTAATTAAGCGAATGAGCAAACTAAAGGAAGGATTGCGTCCTTTTCTTGGTTTGGTTTAGTCCTTTTCGTTTGGTCAATCTGGGCCAGGTACTTCTATGTTGATTTCTATATTGAAAGGAAGGATCCATAGGCTTCAATGTGTTGGGGCTACTAAATTAAAAAAGGAATTATCCTACTATTAAAGGGAATAGGTATTCTTGGTTTGGTTTAGTCCTTTTCGTTTGGTCAATCTAGGCTAGGTACTTCTATGTTGATGGGCCTTTTATGGGCTTTCATAGAGACCGCGAAAAATAATTGGGTCAAAATAAATCAACATTGTGGGAATTGAACACAGGACCTCCTGTCTAGATCTTCGATGTAACTAATTAAGCGAATGAGCAAACTAAAGGAAGGATTGCATCCTTTTCTTGGTTTGGTTTAGTCCTTTTCGTTTGGTCAATCTGGGCCAGGTACTTCTATGTTGATTTCTATATTGAAAGGAAGGATCCATAGGCTTCAATGTGTTGGGGCTACTAAATTAAAAAGGAATTATCCTACTATTAAAGGGAATA
>NW_021216067.1:0-1107 GCF_002162155.2 Triticum dicoccoides | reverse complement strand
TTATTATTATATTTCCTTGTTCATGATAATCGTTTATTATCCATGCTAGAATTGTATTGATAGGAAACTCAGATACATGTGTGGATACATAGACAACACCATGTCCCTAGTAAGACTCTAGTTGACTAGCTCGTTGATCAATAGATGGTTACGGTTTCCTGACCATGGACATTGGATGTCGTTGATAACGGGATCACATCATTAGGAGAATGATGTGATGGACAAGACCCAATCCTAAGCCTAGCACAAGATCATGTAGTTCGTATGCTAAAGCTTTTCTAATGTCAAGTATCATTTCCTTAGACCATGAGATTGTGCAACTCCCGGATACCGTAGGAGTGCTTTGGGTGTGCCAAACGTCACAACGTAACTGGGTGGCTATAAAGGTACACTACAGGTATCTCTAAAAGTGTCTGTTGGGTTGGCACGAATCGAGACTGGGATTTGTCACTCCGTGTAAACGGAGAGGTATCTCTGGGCCCACTCGGTAGGACATCATCATAATGTGCACAATGTGATCAAGGAGTTGATCACGGGATGATGTGTTACGGAACGAGTAAAGAGACTTGCCGGTAACGAGATTGAACAAGGTATCGGGATACCGACGATCGAATCTCGGGCAAGTATCGTACCGCTAGATAAAGGGAATTGTATACGGGATTGATTAAGTCCTTGACATCGTGGTTCATCCGATGAGATCATCGTGGAACATGTGGGAGCCAACATGGGTATCCAGATCCCGCTGTTGGTTATTGACCAGAGAGTTATCTCGGTCATGTCTGCATGGTTCCCGAACCCGTAGGGTCTACACACTTAAGGTTCGATGATGCTAGGGTTATAGGGAATAGATATACGTGGTTACCGAATGTTGTTCGGAGTCCCGGATGAGATCCCAGACGTCACGAGGAGTTCCGAAATGGTCCGGAGGTAAAGTTTTATATATGGGAAGTCCTGTTTTGGTCACCGAAAAAGTTTCGGGTTTTATCGGTAACATTCCGGGACCACCAGGAGGGTCCCGGGGGTCCACCAAGTGGGGCCACCGGCCCCAGAGGGCTGCATGGGCCAAGTGTGGGAGGGGACCAGCCCCAGGTGGGCTGGTGCGCCCCC
>NW_021216066.1:0-643 GCF_002162155.2 Triticum dicoccoides | reverse complement strand
TGCAGTAAAAGAGAGCAGGAGCGAGAGAGTGGGATTTTATCGGAATGAACAAGGGGGTTTTGCTTGCCTGGCACTTCTGAAGATAATATAGCTCTTCATCGGTGTCATCGATCACATCGTCGGTACACGTCTATCGAGAGGGGACAAATACCGGCAACACAGAAGGGAACACAATCAATGCAATGCACAATATGATGCATGATCATGACATGGCAAAATGAATGTGTTTTGGGCTAATGCAACTAGCAACAGATTAAATGAAGTTGGTTTGAATACAAGATTCAAATTCAAACTCCATATGTGATTATTCAAATGCCATTTAATTGATTTGTGCTAAACAGCAGCCATAAGTTGTTCTAACATGCATGAAAATGGTATAGATGGATTCCTTGAATTTTTCTGATAATTTTTCATATATAATTTATTTAATTTGGAGTTACGATTAATTTTCTATGATTTATTGAAGTTTATATAATTTTCTGGAATTATAAATCATTTCCTAATTTATTTTAATTCCGGAAAGGAATTACTGCGTCAGCATGACCTCATGCTGACCTCAGCAGGTCAACGGGCGCCGTCCAGGTCAAACTGACCTGTGGGACCCATATGTCAGCGTCACAGTTAGTTAACAGGGGGTTATCTG
>NW_021216065.1:0-1015 GCF_002162155.2 Triticum dicoccoides | reverse complement strand
AAGGGGGAAGGAGAGGTTGAGGAAGATTGCTCCAACGGCAGCACGACGGCGTGGTGTAGTTGGTGCAGCAGTACTCCGACAGGGCTTCGCCAAGCATATACGGAGGAGGAGAGGTGTTGGGGAGGGGAGGGGCTGCGCCTTGGCTTGTGTTAAGCTCCCATGCGCCTCCCCACTATATATAGGGGTGGAGGGGCTGGTTTCTTGCCCTCCAAGTCCATTGGGGCGTTGGCCAAGGTGGGAGGAAAGAAATCCCATCATTTCCTTCCCCACCGATTGTTATCCCCCCTTTTTAGGGATCTTGATCTTATCCCTTCGGGATATGATCTTATTCCTTCTAAGGGGGGATCTTGGTGCGCCTTGACCAGGGGTGTGGGGCCTTTCCCCACTACTCACGTTCATGTGGGTCCCCCGATGCAGGTGGGCCCCACTCCGGAACCTTCTAGAACCTTCCCGGTACAATACCGAAAAATCCCGAACATTTTCCGGTGGCCAAAATAGGACTTCCCATATATAAATCTTTACCTCCGGACCATTCCGGAACTCCTCGTGACGTCCGGGATCTCATCCGGAACTCCGAACAACATTCGGTAACCACATACAAACTTCCTTTATAACCCTAGCGTCATCGAACCTTAAGTGTGTAGACCCTACGGGTTCGGGAGACATGTAGACATGACCGAGACGTTCTCCGGTCAATAACCAACAGCGGGATCTGGATACCCATGTTGGCTCCCACATGCTTCTCGATGTTGTCATCGGATGAACCACGATGTCGAGGATTCGATCAAACCCTGTATACAATTCCCTTTGTCAATCGGTACGTTACTTGCCCGAGACTCGATCGTCGGTATCCCAATACCTTGTTCAGTCTCGTTACCGGCAAGTCACTTTACTCGTACCGTAATGCATGATCTCGTGGCCAACACTTTGGTCACCTTGAGCTCATTATGATGATGCATTACCGAGTGGGCCCAGAGATACCTCTCCGTCATACGGAGTGACAAATCCCAGTCTC
>NW_021216064.1:0-4936 GCF_002162155.2 Triticum dicoccoides | reverse complement strand
CCGGTTCTCCTCACTATGCATTGCATTTGTCTCTCAAGTCGGGAGAATGCAAGTCAGATATGGCCCGAGTGCTGATTATCATGTAAAGTTGTTCAACATACCCAAATAGTTTTTCTAAGCCGTGAGTTCCCTAGGTATGCTCAGCTATATAACTATATATGATTATGTTCAAAGTCTTTCTTCCGTGATTAAAATGTGATGTGTTAAATCCAACTTGCTGAGTTTTAGTTAACTATGTCAAATCATCAGGAAGGTTTCATGATCTACGATGCAATAAGTTGTTCCATTGCAAACCTGCAACAATTCCCACTATAAACTGTTCAGCCCAGACGTACCTGTTCCATCCCCTGGACATCGACACATTTATTCCTTACTGAGGATTGGAATCAGCGTTCGGCATGGCAGCACCCTGACTGTCATCTCTACAAGCAGAATTGCCTAGCGAGTCTGAAACACTCAGAGCAGTGACAATGGCAAGATGATGATGCCATAGGTACAGTGAGATGGTTGCTCTGACGGACAGAGATCATGTGACATGCACCGTGTGCCTTGCGGCCGAAATTCAAATTTAAACATGACGAAAAATCTGAAAAAAATCATGCATCTTCACAGCACATATTAATTTGAATTTCGGCCGCAAGGTACACGGTGACATGCAAATGTGCATGTCACCTGATCTCTGTCCTGCTGGGACATTGTTGTAGGTGGTGTGCCTCTTGATCAGATTCTCCGTGTCGTAGATGATGAACCTGGAGAAGACCAATGCCGAGATGCACCCGTACATGGTCATGCCGACTTTGCCCATCGGCAGCAGCATAGGTATGTTTGAAAGGGGCAATTCCTGATACTGAGATGGTGTTTGGCTGCCCCACATGTATGAGCCTTGTAGAGCATTAGGGTGATGCAGGCTGCCGACCAAAAAAGCTCAAGTCATGGCACCTCTTCACCCCACTCAATATGTACATCGTTAGAGCAGCTCCAACAGTTCCCGTAAACTGGCTTTATCTTTAGAGGATCCAGTAAAATAGGTCATTTCTTTCCGAAAATCCATCTCTGCACCCAAGTTCATCTGCATTTGTGCTGACAAAAAATATTAAAACAAATACTAGAAAAATTCAAAAAATTCCTTTTTTTTGTGTGATAGACAATTTGATGCGTGAGACCTGCTTGAAGTTTCAAGTCATTTGGACATTTGAGCAGCTCTCAGCAAAAAAGACAAATTAGGGGTCCGTAAAAATGTTTACTGTTTATGTATTGTTTTGATCCGATTTATCTTTTTTGCTGAGAGGTGCTCAGATGTCCAAATGACATGAAATTTGTAGCGCATCTCACGTATTAAATTGTCTACCACACAAAAACATTTGGAATTTTTTAAATTTGTTTTGATTTTTTTACGATTTTTTCTAACCGAGTGCAGATAAGTCTGGGCATCAAAACGCTCTACTTATTTTTCCCTGCTGATTTATGGAAATGAAAGGATGACCTTCTTATATCTTTTTGGAGGGAAGATAACCGCGATGAAACTTCCACGAGCAACATGCCAAACGCCGTCGCTGCCACGATGCACCGCTACCGTCGCTGCCACCATGCCGGGAGTACGCTGTGCCACCGCCGCTTTTCGTGCCGCCCCAACGCCGCTTGCCGACGGCCACCACCACTGACCAGCAGGCCCTAGAGGAATAACAAAATTTGTTTAATGAAAAAATAAATCAAATAAAAAATTAGGGAAAGAAGTTTACATGAACTCATAAAAGTTGCTCGCAGAAAACTTTCCCGAGGACTTACGGGAAGCCAAGAAAGCTGATTTTAGAGCATCTTTAGCACACCACTTATGTCACGCCGAATTACAAAATAACGTCAGTTTACAGTTTTGTGCGGAAAAAGCGGCCCGAACAAACACCTTAAACGCCCCCGACCCAAGGGCATGGTAAATTACCCCCCGACTCGCGAAAACATAGGTCACCCCTCCTCGCCTAGTCGGTGCCTTGTATAGTGGGAAAGCAGTTGGCGTGAGGGATATTTCAATCTAGCGCGTTCCCTCCCACCATTCTGCAGTCGTCGTCGCCCGCCCGCCGCCTTCGATTCCGGCGCGCCGCTTCACCGACGCCCTGGATCTGCCGCACCCAGCCGCCCCAGGTCGATCGCCGCCGAGTCGCCGCCTGCCCCGGATCCGCCGGTGAGTCCTTTTCTACCCCTTCTAGTTTAATTTAGCGAACGATTTCCATTCATGCGAGCTCCGTTGTGATCTATAGATGGATTTGAGCCCTTGCGACGAACTTTTGCTCCAGGATTCGTCCTTGTCCGACGACTCGAACATTGGAACGCTGCTCGAGAAGAATCGGCAACAGATGGTGGTGGTGGTCCTCGCCGTGAAGGAGCTCGAGGATAGGAATAGAAGGAGACTGCGAGGATCGACCGTCGGTTGTCTTTGCTCCCTCGCAACCGCCATCTCGGGAACATGATGTTCATGCAAGACTACTTCACGGTGTCACCTACGTATCCACCGCACCTCTTCCAGAGAAGGTATCGAATGCGCCGATCCCTCTTCGTAAAAATAGTAGAAGCTTGTGAGGCCAATTCTCGATTTTTCACCCAAAGGAGAAACGCCGCGGGCTTGAAGGGTTTTTGTTGGTGCAATATCTGCCTACCTTGTGTTTTGGAGATTGTTGACAAAAACAGGTATGGACTAATTTGTTTGCTAGTGCATATAGAAAGAAAAAGTCCATACATAACCGAAGAACATACTGTCTCTGGTGCTGGGTTTCGAGGAACTTCACCGAAGTACATCTGAGTTGCAGAGGAGAATGAGCTATACTTGTTGAAGTGATAGAGTCAAGAAGATTGATGAGAAGAAATCAACCCCTCGAAATTTTACTGTTGAAGCAAATCCGTGTTATTCGGTACTGTCAATGGAAGAAATTGACTGCAGTGATGGATGTCGAAGACTATGGAAGACACATCATTCATTTAGTTTTTCTTCTTTCATTCATTTGAGTCATAGGACCTCCGTACTATTAAGAGGGGTATTGGTTCTCAATGCTTAGATTTGCTGTGATGCTTAGCCCAAACCAATGAAAGTTGTGAGAAAAATCTCTTTGAGCTCCAAGCAAATATTTGCCAGCAAGAGACCGAGATCTTCTTCGCTGCAAGGGATTTGTTTCGGACCGAGGAGTTAGCATTTCTTGCCTCACAAGAAATGTTACTGTTGTGCTAAAATCCAACCATTGGAATCGTGTCGTTCGGCCATTGTCTGAGCCCGATGTCTAATTTGATCATTTTCCATCAGGGAAGGCTGCGACTATATATAGCCAGCCCGCTCCAACATTGTCTGTTGGCTGCTCCGTTTGAGATTTCTGAAAAGATTGTTTTTAGCAACCCCTCTCCGAGTGATTTGAGTTTAAGATCCACTGAGAGAAAATCAAGAGCCCAAACTTAGACAGTGGTTTAGCATCATAGCAGTTCTGAGCGAGAGTTCTTGTACCTATTACTCTTGAGAGTTGCACACTCTCTAGACAGATAGGTTTGGCTTCGAGCGTTGAAGAGTTGTTGTCTTCACCGAGCCTAATCTTTAGCAACCAAGAGTCATTGTGGTTCGCAAGCTCGACCGAAGGTTTGGAGATCGCCGACAAGGATCTATCATGAGTGAAATCAACCTGAGTCTGATCAGCTCTGCATTGAAGGAGAATAGGGTGAAGAGAGTTTATCTTCTGTGTTAAGTCACAACCCCTC
This sequence comes from Triticum dicoccoides, assembly GCF_002162155.2. Classification (NCBI taxonomy): domain Eukaryota; kingdom Viridiplantae; phylum Streptophyta; class Magnoliopsida; order Poales; family Poaceae; genus Triticum; species Triticum dicoccoides. The sequence goes on along the minus strand of NW_021216064.1, from coordinate 1,207 downwards.
TAACCAGACGTAGCCCTTTGGCAGAAGGGTGAACTGGTCTACCAAATCTCTTGTCGCCATCAAGCACCACTGGTTATATTGTCTTTACTGTATTTCTTTCAGTAGTCATCATTCTTGTTCGATGCCGACAAGATACTTGATCGTTTAACTTCTTGTTTCACCCTCATCTTGTGTATCAGTGTTTACTCTTTTCATTATCATCGTCTATATTCCTTCATTGCCGGTCTGTACTACTCTCTTCTTGTGCGACCTTTCAATTGTTTTTCTATCATCTTCAGCTATGCTATGTCTCATTCTGTTACATCTAATTGCTTGCTGCATAACCCTCATTGTAGTTAAACCGATTATCTATCAGGCTCGTTCTGTAGTAAATGTGTTTCTCGATGAATATGCCTCAGACGAAGAATACTGATTCCGTGCATTTCCCTCGATACTCTATTCCACTACTGTGTTTGGGTTAAGTTTCAAAGCTTTCGAAAGAAAATCTGAATCTCCCATTCACCCCCTCTGGTCGATATACTCTCGGTCCTAACAGTTTTAGCGCATATACAAAAAATCTTGGAAGCTATGCGGGTGATTGCATATGGCATTCCGACTGACTATGCCGACGAATATCTTCTTGAGCCAGTTCGTAGGTTCACCAAAGTGATCATCCATGTCTTTGATCCTGTATATCTTCGGGCACCCAACGAGGAAAACACGAAAATGTTGATGGAAACAAATGAGAAGCGAGGTTGGCCGGGCATGCTAGGGCATATATTGCATGCATTGGATTTGAAAAAACTGCCCGAAGGCATGGCATGGGCAGTATTGTGGCAAGTCTTGTGATGCAACAATTGTGCTAGAGGTCGTTGCATCGTGGATTTATAGATTTGGCATTGCTTCTTTGGTTTGCCGGGTACTCTCGGTTACATCAATGTGTTGCATCGATCTCATTTGTTTGCTAGACTTGCTAGTGGTCATGCTTCTGCTTACAACTACATGGTGAATGTGCATCAGTACACAAAGGGCTACTATCTTGCTGATGGTATTTACCATTCTTGGTCTACATTTGTAAGACCATCAGAAAACCCGAAACTAGGAAGCAAACTGAATTTGCAAAGGTCCAAGAGGCTGCCCGAAAAGATATAGAAAGAGCCTTTGGGGTTTTGCAAGCTAGGTTTGCCATTATTCATGGTCCTGCTCGTTTTTAGGACAAGCGAACCCT
>NW_021216063.1:0-1010 GCF_002162155.2 Triticum dicoccoides | reverse complement strand
TGCAGCCAGCAGCGGCCCAGCCCACCTCCTCCCCCTTGTCATCTTCCTCCCCTCGCACCGAAGCAGCTCGGTGGCGAGCGCCGATGCCGCCTCGGCCACCTCCTGCTTCCACCGAGGCGTTCCCGAGCCTCCCCCTCACGCCACCACGATGCCCCGACCCCCTGGAACCCCTCGACCTCTCCCATCGTCTCCCCCCTTCCTTTGGCTCCCTCTCTCCTCCACCGAGCGGAGCCCCGTCGCCACCGACGCCGTTCGCCGCGGCCACCACCACCCTCTCGCCTCCCCGACGCCTCCCAGAGCTCCGCAGTGCCTCCCTCTACCTCCTCAACGAGCCACGAGGCCCCAGACGTGCCGCAACACCGCCCTCGATGTCTTCTTGAACCTCGGGACCGCCGGCCATCTTCGTCAAATTCGTCGGCTCCGGTGCCTCCCCGAGCTCCCCGAGGCCACCGTCGCAACCCCTGTGAGCTCCACTCCGTTTCCCCTCCTTCATTTTGCTCGTTCCCGTGCCGTAGCACCCCGGCCACATTCCCGAGCACCGTCGTCCGCCATGGCCGCGTAGCTCTCCTGACCCGAGCCCCTCTGCTCGAACCCGTGGCACCAGCGCGCTTCTGGTGGCCCGCGGATGCCGTCTGGACCATCAGTTTCTCTCCTAGCGCGCCGCAGCCCAACCCCGCACATGGCCGAACTCCGGCCGCCGCCTCGGGCTCCACTCCGGCGAACCCCGGCCACCCCCGCATCTCCCGTTGGCCCTATTAGATGCGCGCGAGTCCGGGCATCCCGTAGAGCCCCTCCGCCGCTCTTTTGGTCATCGGAGGGCGAATCCCGACGCTCTCCGCCGTCCCTGGCCTCGCCGGCGACGAGCCTCGGGTCAACTCCGGCGAGTTTGACCCGGGTTTGACCCCCCTCTCTCTCACTGACATATGGGCCCACGCCCTTAACTAACCACGGTTAACCCCATGTTTAGTTTAAGTTAATCACAGTGGCCCCACGCGTCAGCTTTGACCGTG
>NW_021216062.1:0-1363 GCF_002162155.2 Triticum dicoccoides | reverse complement strand
AAACATAACCATCTTTGATTAACGAGCTAGTCAAGTAGAGGCATACTAGTGACACTCTGTTTGTCTATGTATTCACACATGTATTATGTTTCCGGTTAATACAATTCTAGCATGAATAATAAACATTTATCATGATATAAGGAAATAAATAATAACTTTATTATTGCCTCTAGGGCATATTTCCTTCAGTCTCCCACTTGCACTAGAGTCAATAATCTAGTTCACATCGCCATGTGATTTAACAGCAATAGTTCACATCACCATGTGATTAACACCCATAGTTCACATCGCTATGTGACCAACACCCAAAGGGTTTACTAGATTCAGTAATCTAGTTCACATCGCTATGTGATTAACACCCAAAGAGTACTAAGGTGTGATCATGTTTTGCTTGTGAGAGAATCTTAGTCAACGGGTATGTCATATACAGATCCGTAAGTATTTTGCGAATTCTATGTCTACAATGCTCTGCACGGAGCTACTCTAGCTAATTGCTCCCACTTTCAATATGTATCTAGATCAAGACTTAGAGTCATCTAGATTAGTGTCAAACTTGCATCGGCGTAACCTTTTACGACGAACCTTTTTCCATAATCGAGAAACATATCCTTATTCCACGAAGGACAATTTTGACCGCTCTCCAGTGATCTACTCGTAGATCACTATTGTACTCCCTTGCCAAACTCAGTGGTATGGCATACAATAGATCTGGTATACAGCATGGCATACTTTATAGAACCTATGACTGAGGCATAGGGAATGACTTTCATTCTCTTTCTATTTTCTGCCGTGGTCGGGCTTTGAGTCTTACTCAACTTAACACCTTGCAACACAGGCAAGAACTCCTTCTTTGACTGTTCCATTTTGAACTATTTCAAAAATTTATCAAGGTATGTATTCATTGAAAAAAATCTTATCAAGCGTCTTCATCTATCTATATAGATCTTGATGCTCAATGTGTAAGCAGCTTCACCAAGGTCTTTCTTTGAAAAACTTTTATTCAAGTATCCTTTCATGCTTTGCAGAATAATTCTACATTATTTCCGATCAACAATATGTCATTCACATATACTTATCAGAAATGTTGTAGTGCTCCCACTCACTTTCTTGTAAATACAGGCTTCACTGTAAGTCTGTACAATAACTATATGCTTTGATCAACTTATCAAAGCGTATATTCCAACTCCGAGATTCTTGCACCAGTCCATAAATGGATCGCTGGAGCTTGCACACTTTGTTAGCTCCCTTTGGATCGACAAAACCTTCCGGTTGCATCATATACAACTCTTCTTCCAGAAATCCATTCAGGAATGCAGTTTTGACATCCATCTGCCAAATTTCATAATCATAAAATGCGGCAATT
>NW_021216061.1:0-1619 GCF_002162155.2 Triticum dicoccoides | reverse complement strand
AACAGAGGATAAGGAGGTTCATCACGGTGCTAGGCCTCTGTCTTGAGCCATGGCGGCGTCTTCTGTTGGTCCTACTGCCGTGCTACGGACGGCCGCACTGTTTGGCATCGGCTGCAAAACAACCAAGGTGAGGTCATCTCCTTCCCCCGCTTGACGCCCATCTTGACTCCATCTAGTCAATTCTGTAAGATCTGCATCAAGTCGTGTAATTTGTGTTTCTTGCTGAAATAATAATGTCATCTGCCTTGACTCATGATCCAAACATTCTTAAACTCCCCGGTTTCATATTTACTTACACCGTAGTCAGTGAAATGGCCCATGCTTTATATTTACATATGTTTCTTAGGTATGTAGGAGCAAAGGTCTCAACTCATTTTGCTTGTTATGATTGGCACTACAAATCCTCTTTGTAATTATCTTTCGGCTTCAAATTGTGACTGCAATGAAGGTCTCTTATATGAATGTTACATGACATTTCTAAATTCATGTTGTGACTATTCCTACCTTGTTAATATGAAATCAATGACTATTGGTCATTTCAAAAGATCAGGACCCAATCAGCCACCCTAATATAAGCGTTGCATATTTGGGAAGTTTGAAGAAGCCAAACATGCATAACTAAGCCTAGATTAAAAAACCAACTAGCTACCCTGTTGTAGACAAGATTAGTGCGCCGAATCCTGTCTATTGCCATACATGCACGTTAACATACACGACAACTTGATTAGTGCGCACAATCCCACCTCAAGAGGCGCCACCGGGTGGTGCCCCAGCAACTAGTCCAACACAATAAGGTGCGGGAGAATAGCGCCTCCTCGCGTGTTCTAGCTCTTCGGTTTTTGTTGTTCGAGTGACAGAGAAAAAACTGAGAGGGTAAAAAGGGATGTAGGCAGGTTAAAAAAGGGCACAACCACTACTGACCGGGACGAAGGGCAAGACCTAGCCCCGAGCCCCTTCTCTCCTGCCGACACCTCCTCTCCTCTCCCTCGACCATCCTCGCGCCACCACCTCCATTCTTCATCTGCCTTTGCGCCTGCATCGCGCTCCTCCTCTTCCCCGTGCCATCGGCCTCCCTTCTCTGTGTCTCTCCTCAAATCCTCATCGGTCATCACTCCAAATCACGAATCTCCTGTTAGAATAACTCCGGAGGCGCATAATCGATCATCTGAGGACCAAGCAATCACATGAGCACGACACCGAGATTTGTTAACAAGTTCACCGATATGGCTATTGAAGGAAATATGCCCTAGAGGCAATAATAAAGTTATTATTTATTTCCTCATATCATGATAAATGTTTATTATTCATGCTAGAATTGTATTAACCGGAAACATGATACACGTGTGAATACATAGACAAACATAAAGTCACTAGTATGCCTCTACTTGACTAGCTCATTAATCAAAGATGGTTATGTTTCCTAACCATAGACATGTGTTGTCATTTGATTAATGGGATCACATCATTAGGAGAATGATGTGATTGACATGACCCATTCTGTTAGCCTAGCACTTGATCGTTTAGTATGTTGCTATTGCTTTCTTCATGACTTATACAAAGTTCCTGCAACTATGAGATTGTGCAACTCCCGTTTACCGGAAGAACACTTTGTGTGCTAC
>NW_021216060.1:0-6963 GCF_002162155.2 Triticum dicoccoides | reverse complement strand
TTCTCGAACCCGTAGGGTCCGCACGCTTAAGGTTTCGATGACAGTTATATTATGAGTTTATGAGTTTTGATGTACCGAAGGAGTTCGGAGTCCCATATGAGATCGGGGACATGACGAGGAGTCTCGAAATGGTCGAGACGTAAAGAACGATATATTGGACGACTATATTCGGACTTCGGAAAGGTTCCGAGTGATTCGGGTATTTTTCGGAGTACCGGAGAGTTACGGGAATTCGCCGGGGAGTATATGAGCCTTATTGGGCCATACGGGAATAGAGGAGAGAGGCCAAAAGGAAGGAGGCCTGCGCCCCCCCCTCTGGTCCGAATTGGACAAGGGGGGCAGCCCACTTTTCCTTCTCCCTCTCCTCCTCTTTCCTTCTCCAACAAGGAAAGGAGGAGTCCTACTCCCGGTGGGAGTAGTACTCCCCCCTTGGTGCGCCTCCTCCATGGGCCGGCCGCCTCCCCCCTTGCTCCTATATATATGGGGGCAGGGGGGCACCCCAAAGGCACAACAACAATTGATCCTTGAGATCTATTAGCCGTGTGCGGTGGCCCCCTCCACCATAGTCCTCCTCGATAATATTGTAGCGGTGCTTAGGTGAAGCCCTGCGACGGTAGAACATCAAGATCGTCACCACGCCGTCGTGCTGACGGAACTCTCCCTCGACACTCGGCTGGATCAGAGTTCGAGGGACGTCATCGAGCTGAACATGTGCTATAACTCGGAGGTGCCGTAGTTTCGGTGCTTGATCGGTCGGGCCGTGAAGACATACGACTACATCAACCGCGTTGTTCTAACGCTTCCACTTTCGGTCTACAAGGGTATGTAGATTACACTCTCCCCTCTCGTTGCTATGCATCACCATGATCTTGCGTGTGCGTAGGAAAATTTTGAAATTACTACGTTCCCCAACAGTGGTATCAGAGCCAGGTTTTATGCGTTGATGTTATATGCACGAGTAGAACACAAGTGAGTTGTGGGCGATACAAGTCATACTGCTTACCAGCATGTCATACTTTGGTTCAGCGGTATTGTTGGATGAAGCGGCCCGGACCGACATTACGCGTACGCTTACGCGAGACTGGTTTTACCGCCGTGCTTTGCACATAGGTGACTAGCGGGTGTCTGTTTCTCCAACTTTAGTTGAACCGAGTGTGGCTACGCCTGGTCCTTGTGAAGGTTAAAACATCACTAACTTGACGAACTATCGTTGTGGTTTTGATGCGTAGGTAAGAACGGTTCTTGCTCAGCCCGTAGCAGCCACGTAAAATTTGCAACAACAAAGTAGAGGACGTCTAACTTGTTTTTGCAGGGCATGTTGTGATGTGATATGGTCAAGACGATGAGATATAAGTTGTTGTATGAGATGATCATGTTTTGTTGAAGTTATCGGCAACTGGCAGAAGCCCTATGGTTGTCTCTTTGTTGCATAAGATGCAAGTGCCAAATAATTGCTTTACTTTATCGCTATGCGATAGCAATAGTTGCAAGAGCAATAGTTGGCGAGACGACCATGTGACGACACATTGATATAGATCAAGATGATGAAGATCATGGTGTCGTGCCGGTAACGATAGAGATCATGACAGTACTTTGGAGATGGAGATCAAAAGGCGCAAGATGATCATGGCCATATCATGTCACATATTTTGATTGCATATGATGTTTATCTGTTATACATCTTATTCTGTTTTGTTTGATGGTAGCATTATAAGATGGTCTCTCATTAATTATCAAGAAGTGTTCTCCCTGAGTATGCACCGTTGCGAAAGTTCTTCGTGCTGAGACACCACGTGATGATCGGGTGTGATAGGCTCTACATTCAAATACAACGGGTGCAAAACAGTTGCGCACGCGGAATACTCAGGTTAAACTTGACGATCCTAGCATATACAGATATGGCCTCGGAACACGGAGACCGAAAGGTCAAGAGTGAATCATATAGTAGATATGATCAACATAGTGATGTTCACCGTTGAAACTACTCCATCTCACGTGATGATCGGACATGGTGTAGTTGATATGGATCACGTAATCACTTAGAGGATTAGAGGGATGTCTATCTAAGTGGGAGTTCTTAAGTAATATGATTAATTGAACTTTAATTTATCATGAACTTAGTCCTGGTAGTATTTTGCAAATTATGTTGTAGATCAATAGCTTGCGTTGTTGCTTTCATATGTTTATTTTGATATGTTCCTAGAGAAAATTATGTTGAAAGATGTTAGTAGCAATGATGCGGATTGGATCCGTGATCTGAGGTTTATCCTCATTGCTGCACAGAAGAATATGTCCTTAAATGTACCACTAGGTGACAGACCTATTGCAGGAGCAAATGCAGACGTTATGAACGTTTGGCTAGCTCAATATGATGACTACTTGATAGTTTTGTGCACCATGCTTAACGGCTTAGAATCGGGACTTCAAAGACGTTTTGAATGTCATGGACCATATGAGATGGTCCAGGAGCTGAAGTTAATATTTCAAGCAAATACCCGAGTTGAGAGATATGAAGTCTCCAACAAGTTCTATGGCTAAAAGATGGAGGAGAATCGCTCAACTAGTGAGCATGTGCTCAGATTGTCTGGGTACTACAATCGCTTGAATCAAGTGGGAGTTAATCTTCCAGATAAGATAGTGATTGACAGAGTTCTCTAGTCACCATCACCAAGTTAGTAGAACTTTGTGATGAACTATAGTATGCAAGGGATGACGAAAACGATTCCCGAGCTCTTCGTGATGTTGAAATCAACGAAGGTAGAAATCAAGAAAGAGCATCAAGTGTTGATGGTTGACAAGATCACTAGTTTCAAGAAAAGGGCAAAGGGAAAGAAAGGGAAACTTCAAGTAGAATGACAAGCAAGTTGTCACTCCCGTGAAGAAGCCCAAAGCTAGACCAAAGTCTGAAACTAAGTGCTTCTACTGCAAAAGAAATGGTCACTGGAAGCGAAAATGCCCTGAATATTTGGTGGATAAGAAGGATGGCAAAGTGAACAAGGGTATATTTGATATACAGGTTATTGATGTGTACCTTACTAGTGTTTATAGTAGCTTCTGAGTATTTGATACTTGTTCGGTTGCTAAGATTAGTAACTCGAAGCAGGAGTTACAGAATAAACAGAAACTAGTTGAGCGTGAAGTGACGATGTGTGTTGGAAGTGGTTCCAAGATTGATATGATCATCATCGCACACTCCCTATACTTTCGGGATTAGTGTTAAACCTAAATAAATGTTATTTGGCGTTTGCGTTGAGCATAAATATGATTTGATCATGTTTATTGTAAAACGGTTATTCATTTAAAGCCGAGAATAATTGTTATTCTATTTACATGAATAAAACCTTCGATGGTCATACATCCAATGAAAATAGTTTATTGGATCTCGATAGTAGTGATACACATAACCATAATATTGATGCCAAAAGATGCAAAGTAATAATGATAGTGCAACTTATTTGTGGCACTGCCGTTTGGGTCATATCGGTGTAAAGCGCATGAAGAAACTCCATTAAGATGGACTTTTGGAATCACTTGATTATGAATCATTTGATGCTTGCGAACCGTGCCTTTTGGGCAAGATGACTAAAACTCCGTTCTCCGGAACAATGGAACGAGCTACTGACTTGATGGAAATAATACATACCGATGTATACGGTCCAACAAGTGTTGATGCTCGTGGCGGGTATCGTTATTTTCTGACCTTCACAAGATGAATTGAGCAGATATGAGTATATCTAATTAATGAAACACAAGTCTGAAACATTTGAAAAGTTCAAAGAATTTCAGAGTGAAGTGGAAAATCATCGTAACAAGAAAATAAAATTTCTACGATCTGACCGTGGAGGAGAATATTTGAGTTACGAGTTTGGTTTACATTTGAAACAAAGTGGAATAGTTTCGCAACTCACGCCACCCGGAACACCACAACGAAATGGTGTGTCCGAACATCGTAATCGTACTTTACTAGATATGGTGCGATCTATGATGTCTCTTATCGGTTTACCACTATCATTTTGGGGTTATGCATTAGACACAGCTGCATTCACGTTTAATAGGGCACCATCTAAATCCGTTGAGATGACACCGTATGAACTATGGTTTAGCAGTAAACCTAAGCTATCGTTTCTTAAAGTTTGGAGTTGCGATGCTTATATGAAAAAGGTTTTCAACCTGATAAACTCGAACCCAAATCGGAGAAGTGCGTCTTCATAGAATACCCAAAAGAAACTGTTGGGTACACCTTCTATCACAGATCCGAGGGCAAGATTTTCGTTGCTAAATTCGGATCCTTTCTAGAGAAGGAGTTTCTCTCGAAAGAAGTGAGTGGGAGGAAAGTAGAACTGATAAGGTAATTGTACCTTCTCCCAAATTGGAAAGTAGTTCATCACAGAAATCAGTTCCAGTGATGCCTACACCGATTAGTGAGGAAGTTAATGATGATGATCATGAAGCTTCAGATCAAGTTACTACCGAACCTCGTGGGTCTTCCAGAATAAGATCCGCACCAAAGTGGTACGGTAATCCCGTCCTAGAAGTCATGTTACTAGACCATGATGAACCTACGAACTATGAGGAAGCGATGATGAGCCCAGATTCCACGAAATGGCTTGAGGCCATGAAATCTGAGATAGGATCCATGTATGAGAACAAAGTATGGACTTTGATTGACTTGCTCGATGATCAGCAAGCCATGTTAAATAAATGGATCTTCAAGAGGAAGACGGACACTGATAGTAGTGTTACTATCTACAAAGCTCGACTTGTCACAAAAAGGTTTTCGACAAGTTCAAGGTGTTGACTACAATGAGATTTTCTCAACTGTAGCGATGCTTAAGTCTATCTGAATCATGTTAGCAATTGTCACATGTTATGAAATCTGGCAAATGGATGTCAAAACTACATTCTTTAATGGATTTATTAAAGAAGAGTTGTATATGATGCAACCAGAAGGTTTTGTTAATCCTAAAGGTACTAACAAAATGTGCAAGCTCCAACGATCCATCAATGGACTGGTGCAAGCATCTCAGAGTTGGAATATACGCTTTGATGAGTTGATCAAAGCATATGGTTTTATACAGACTTTTGGAAAGGCCTGTATTTACAAGAAAGTGAGTGGGAGCTCTGTAGCATTTCTGATATTATATGTGCAAGACATATTGTTGATTGGAAATGATATATAATTTCTGGATAGCATAAAAGGATACTTGAATAAAAAGTTTTTCAATGAAAGACCTCGGTGAAGCTGTTTAGATATTGAGCATCAAGATCTATTGAGATAGATCAAGACGCTTGATAAGTTTTTTCAATAAGTACATACCTTGTCAAGATTTTGAAATAGTTCAAAATGGAACAGTCAAAGAAAGAGTTCTTGCCTGTGTTGCAAAGGTGTGAAATTGAGTAAGACTCAAGACCCGTCCACGGCAGAAAATAGAAAGAGAATGAAAGTCATTCCCTATGCATCAGTCATAGGTTCTATAAAAGTATGCCATGCTATGGACCAGACCTATTGTATACTCTGCCCTGGTTTGGCAAGGGAGTACAATAGTGATCTAGGAGTAGATCACTGGACATTGGTCAAAATTATCCTTAGTAGAATAAGGATATGTTTCTCGATTATGGAGGTGATAAAAGAGTTCGTCGTAAAGAGTTACATCGATGCAAGCTTTTACACCGATCCAGATGACTCTAAGTCTCAATCTGGATACATATTGAAAGTGGGAGCAATCAGCTAGAGTAACTCTGTGCAGAGCATTGTGGACATAGAATATTTGCAAAATACATACGGCTCTGAATATGACAGACCCGTTGACTAAACTCCTCTCACGAGCAAAACATGATCATACCTTAGTACTCTTTTGGGTGTTAATCACATAGCGATGTGAACTAGATTGTTGACTCTAGTAAACCCTTTGGGTGTTGATCACATGACGATGTGAACTATGGGTGTTAATCACATACAGATGTGAATATTGGTGTTGAATCACATGATGATGTGAACTAGATTATTGACTCTAGTGCAAGTGGGAGACTGAAGGAAATATGCCCTAGAGGCAATAATAAAGTTATTATTTATTTCCTTATATCATGATAAATGTTTATTATTCATGCTAAAATTGTATTAGCGGGAAACATGATACATGTGTGAATACATAGACAAACATATAGTCACTAGTATGCCTCTACTTGACTAGCTCATTAATCAAAGATGGTTATGTTTCCTAACCATAGACATGTGTTGTCATTTGATTAATGGGATCACATCATTAGGAGAATGATGTGATTGACTTGACCCATTCCGTTAGCTTAGCACTTGATCGTTTAGTATGTTGCTATTGCTTTCTTCATGACTTATACATGTTCCTATAACTATGAGATTATGCAACTCCCGTTTACCGGAGGAACACTTTGGTGCTACCAAACGTCACAACGTAACTGGGTGATTATAAAGGAGTACTACAGGTGTCTCCAAAGGTACATGTTGGGTTGGCGTATTTCGAGATTAGGTTTTGTCACTCCGATTGTCGGAGAGGTATCTTTGGGCCCTCTCGGTAATGCACATCACTATAAGCCTTGCAAGCAATGTAACTAATGAGTTAGTTACAGAATGATGCATTACGTAACGAGTAAAGAGACTTGCCAGTAACGAGATTGAACTAGGTATTGGATACCGACGATCGAATCTCGGGCAAGTAACATACCGATGACAAAGGGAACAAACGTATGTTGTTATGCGGTTTGACCGATAAAGATCTTCGTAGAATATGTGGGAGCCAATATGAGCATCTAGGTTCCGCTATTGGTTATTGACCGTAAACGTGTTTCGGTCATGTCTACATTGTTCTCGAACCCGTAGGGTCAGCACGCTTAAGGTTTCGATGACAGTTATATTATGAGTTTATGAGTTTTGATGTACCGAAGGAGTTCGGAGTCCCATATGAGATCGGGGACATGACGAGGAGTCTC